>NC_137696.1:123044515-123245119 GCF_964034855.1 Anser brachyrhynchus | reverse complement strand
TAAAAATAGGGGTTGGTATTGTGCTGCTGAAAACGCCTACAAAATAATGTGTTCTCTGCACTGAAGATGCAGTTACTGTCTTTAAAAATGCTAATTTAAAAAATATATATTTGTTTCAGAGCCAGATTTTTTAGCAAAGT
This sequence comes from Anser brachyrhynchus, assembly GCF_964034855.1. NCBI lineage: Eukaryota > Metazoa > Chordata > Aves > Anseriformes > Anatidae > Anser > Anser brachyrhynchus. The sequence goes on along the minus strand of NC_137696.1, from coordinate 123,244,979 downwards.
AGAGTTTAGTGTGTGTATGTGTCTGCATGTGTGTGTTCAACCTATTTATCTTTGTGCATTTATGCGTGTTTTTGTGATGCCCAAAGAGACTGACTGCATATTTTGTCTTGGATACAAATGTTAAGCTGTAAAACTGCAGACTCGACACAAGCACGGAGGGAATGGGAGCTTTTCTCATTTGTAGATTTCCATCAAAATAAACCTGCTCATCAAAGGAAATTGTTCAAAAATCCACAAGAATGGCAGATGTGTAGCACCATGGGGCAGATGTCTGATGTTTGGAGAGTCGTGCGTGTATTTTCTAAATATTCAGGGATTACCACAGTCTATAGATATAATCCTTTAGTAACCTGAAATGTTAAAGGCGATGGAAAATCTCTAATGCCTTGTCGCAAACGTTAGGCCAAACTGCCCCATAAGAACAGGCATTCCCTCCCACGTTTGAAGTCGCTTGTCCTTATTCTGTGAAAGAAGACCCAAAAGAGTTGGTGGGGGTTTTCAGACTCCTGCTTTATAACGAGGTCCAGAGCCGTGTGAGAGCTGCAGGGTGACGTTCGGAAAGGACGTCTCGTTTGGCTGTCATAAGCAATCTGCGGTGATTTGTTGTGCAGACAGGCATTTGTCTCAAGTAATCCAAGGGGCTTATTTTGATTGCTTGATAGATCCAAGGAACGTACAGTCGACTCAGTGGGGGATTCATTTATTATGCTCCCAAACCATTCCTAAATCTTTCCTTATGTCATGTCAATGGATTTGGCAGGCCACCCTCGCATAGCAGTAAGGCACTGATGGGGGAGATTTACCCTTGCCAAGCAGAGTTAGTTGCTGTGTTTATAGACCTGTTTCTGAAGTGCCAGTGGTGAGTGAAATTCTGCTGCAGGAAATAAATGGGACTTTGGTTTGTGCCCTCGAGAGAAGTATCTTCTCTTGACTTAGGGGAAAAAAAAAAAAGAAGAAAAAACAACGACAAAAAAACTTACTCCAATTCCATAGTAAAGCAAAAAAGACCAAGCCTAGAGGGGTCCTAGCAAAGGCCAGCAAACTGATCTCACAACTTGTTCATGATACAAGCACGAGCTAAAGACTGTAAAGCCCTCTGAGGATGGATGCTGAGCAAACACCAGGTATTGATAGCTCGGAGTTCATGGCAATGGTTTCCCTTAATGTATCTTGATGCTGAAAGTGTATTTTGATTTCATTACGTTCAGCTTTGGAATTTATAGAGGGGTTTTAGTTCTAACACTTGGATACCTGCTGAAACTAATTTTGAAATAACATTTTCAGGTATTAATGTGTCCTTTCTCCAACCTATTTCAACATCTTCTTCCCCGACTGGGTAGGTATGGTAGTTAACCAGCACATGGCAAATACTCTGGGAATGTCGTAAAGTGAATTACATTTAACCTGCAAAAAGAGCAATACTACATGGTGATAATTACAATGTATGCGTGTGTATTGGTGAAGCTCTTTGTTGTTAAACAAACAAAATTACTGAATGAAAAAGATAAAGAACAGACAAGGTGACACCAACCGTCTTTGAATGAGGAGGACTTTTAAGAACTGAGACAATCATATGTGAGGGAAAGATAGAAATTCATTGCGAGAGTGAAATCATACGTAAGTGAGAAAATGATAGAAATTCATTGTAAGAGTGAATCAGATAATTTTATATTATTATGTATTACAATCTGCTATAGAATTCTTTCTAATTTTTAATTGACGAGCACATAACCAATGACTCTTACAAAATGGGAGACTGTTTTTCCCATGACTACCCTTCTGCCAGAAGACAGTGGTGTAGGAATAAATGAGTTCCATGGCAGCGGGACAGGGTAGGCGGCATCATGCTTTTGCACAGAACTGACCGTGTTGTGCCTCTCATCTGTGGCCTTGACTGGGAGAAGACGTTAATAGGATGTCTCCCCTCTTCTTGGGATCTAGGAGAAACTGGCCTAGGGATGAAGGAGTTATTGGAAGTGGGAGAGATGGTAAGGACACAGAAAACCAGAGGTGGGCACTCAGAGAATGCAGCCTCCTGAGCCTCATTTCCACAAGAAACCATGTAAAAGATGTAAAAGAGCCTCTTTTCCCTCTGATCTTTTCTGCTTCAGTGCTCCAAGCTCTTTTATAAATCGCCATCCGTGAGTCTCGCTGTCCAGCTTGGCCTCGCTCGGGACTCAAAGACAACACAGCCTGCAGATTCACCTCGGGGCTGTCGCACATTTCTTTTGGGGAAAAGCTTCGCTCTTCAGTAGCTGATCATAGCCATCACCGTGGCTCCCCAGCTTCCCACCGGTTGTGCCAGCGCTTGGAAACAAGTCACTGCATGCAAAACTGCTGGAGTGTGAGAACCTCGGGGACACCTGGCTGCCAAGGCTGGACTGTGACAAAGCACTTGACATGTTCTGCATGGACTGGCCCAGAGCTCTGTGCAACACAGACTGCAAAGTCCTGGCGGATCTGGGGAGAGAGCTGAAGCTCTCCATCTCTTCCAGAATGAGATCTAGGAAGAAGAGCCCGTTGCAAGGAAATAGCAACAAGTTGAAGGAACCCCTTGAGCTGAAAACAGCCCAAATGTGGGAAATGAGTAGGGGTAAGTATCATATGTGCTCGCCCTGTTTTTGTTTTTGTTATAGGGGCCTGCCAATGGCCAACACTGGAGAGGAAACATTTGGTGAATCCTTGGTTTTAACCAATTCATCTGCTCTCATCACACCCGGGAGGATGCACACTGCAAGTCCTCCACTTGAGCCTGCTGTGAGGTGAGGCTGAAGCAGCCCCCGTGCCACCGTGTCTGCGATATACAATCCATGGGTGTTTTCTTCATGCGGGTGTCTTTTCTTCTTAGTTAGAAGTCTGGCTTTGAAAGGTGATTCTGATGACTCTGATTTACAATGACAGCAACTTCAGTGGCATTTAAAGAGACTGGAAGGAAGAGATAAATAAGCTTGAAAAGTGCTTAATAAAGCAATGGAAAAAGGCTCTTGTATCAATTGTTCTTCCCCATAAGACTCCTAAATACTAAGCCAGGTACGGGGATTTGTCGCACCTTGGTTTACCCATCTAAAAGTCGGATGTCATTCAAGCTGGTCCTTCAGACCTTTCTGCAGGACTTGCAGAGGATGCCAGCGCATCTAGGGGGCACATGCACTTTGGGAAGGGAAGAATCTCCATGATCTGTCCTCTTCCTGCTGACTGCAGAGAAAATGGAGAGCACTGTGCAATAAATCTGTTGTACAGCTGACCTTAGGCAAGGGGAATCCAGATGAGCAAAGCCATTCTCAGAGATAAAGCTGGCCCCCAGCAGCTTTCGTGAGTTGACCCTTTGGGTCTTGCTCCTTTGGTTGCCAGAGCCCGAGAGCCATGAAGGGTGTGCTGGTCTTCAGGCAGTGCCACAAAGCTCTCCTTGCTGTATCTCCTATGGGAAGCCCAGCCAATACTGGAGAAGCCTACCTCCCGATCGGCTCAGGTGTTGGTCAGCGCGATACAGAGGGAAACCTGAGGACATCAAGCAAAGCAGGAGGATAGAAAGGACCCATCGATAGAAAGGACCCATCAAAGAGAAGCTCGAGGAACTCAGTTGTCTGCTAGTTAGGCTGATGGAAATGGGCAGGGGGGATTCTCCAGCACAAATGCTCAGGTTGAATCTCCAAGAGGATAACAAGCTCTGGCATTTTTAGGGCAGAATGAAAAAAAAAAAAAAGCTGAAACAGCAGCAAACAATAACTCTTGATCTAAATCTTACAGATCACTGTACTTGCAGTGAATTGAAGGGGGCACTCGTCCAGGTGAGGACTGCAAAACAGGACCTGTTGCCTTGATCCAAACAGTTCCTACTTGTCCTTACATCTCCAGTGGAGGCTGTGCAGCCTTGGCTAGTCATTTATCCTCTCCTCTGGTATTTCACCTGGAAGAGAGGTAAGAATTCTTGTTCCTCTGAGACATAAAGGCTCAATTCATAGACCTGAGCACTAAGTCATGCTGCTGGTCCTGTTTGAGACAGGTCGAAAATCCAAAATCCCACCAAAAAACCTCTGTCAGAGAACACTTCCTTCACAATGAATGGCATTAATTGCACTTTCATGTAACCGCCTTGCAAACTTTTCAAGTAAATGTTCTTCCTGCCTTGCAAGGTGCCATAAGATGCAGCATGTTTGTTATGCTAGTTACTAATTAATTAACATTCTGGAGAAAAGCTGCCAGTTCCACTTGTACGATCCAGCTCCTCTCTGCATGGCGTGCTGCTGCATCTCACGGCCGCCAGGTTTCGGTGCAAGGTGGCAGCTGGGCTGGGCCGGCAGGCTGCAAGAGAGCAAATTCTCACTTTGCACGTGGTGGTGTCACGACATGACAGGGATGAGCATGCACACCGGCGGACACTGCTCCCTGCCCTGTGTTTCCTAGAAGGAGTGCAAGTGCTGTCTTGCTGCTCACACGGGCTTTCAGTGCACAAATGCATAACACTGTTTCCGCCTCTTTGGCAACAGCTCTTTTGTCAGGTCCTGATTAAACAAAGCATTTAAATCAGATTGTTTAAGGACTAGCTTTCAGTGCATGGTTCAGTGCTTTGCTTCAAGGAGCACTGGCAAGTTTCAGGTGAATCTGGAGTGCAGTGCTGTGCTGAACCAGGACCTTGCCTTTTCCACTGCAAAGAACAACCACCTGGGTGCAGAGAGTGCAGCATGCAAGATGTCCCACTTGTTGCAGGAGACACAAGGGGGGGCTCTGCAGAAGCAAATTGGTTGGAAGGACCTTGGATGTTCCTCCTCAGCCTGCAAGTCTGTCCTGAATGAATCGAGTGAATTAGATAATGGAGTTTAGGTACAGGGTGATTTGGTAGTTGGGCCTCGCTTGAGATTCAAAGCCATACATACACACAACCTTAGGAGAGATCTCGTTGCTTTCTGTCCTGGGCCACGTACATTTTCCATCCCTGCTGTTCATTCAGCCAGGCTGTGTGTTGGCCTCAGTGCACCCACTCCGGATTTATCTTGATGGATGGAGCTGTGTTTGCTTCTGGCTTTTCCATGCAAAATACATGAACCAGGGCTTGGGTCTCAATAGCTGAGTGTGCAGACTCTCACATGCTCCCTTGGGAGCACTGCCACCAAGAAATGGGGTGCCCATGCCCACCCCACCCAGCCCATTACTTGTGCATGCTGTGGACTGACCTCTTAAAGAGTGTGAGGAGCGCAGAGTTTTAAGGTTTTAAATAAACAGAGACCTTGGCGTAGGTGCTTGCAGCTTCGCCACAACATCAAGTACAGGTAGGTGAGTTGAAACTAAGGAAACACCAGTGGGAGAGTCTTGAGGCCTGATACTCTCCCGATCTCCCCTTCCCTCAAGGATGCATCTAAAGTTTCTTTAATCAACTTCAATTTGTCATTCAAAGCTCAGAAAAATATCATTCAATATTCTGTGGTTTCCCAACCAGGACCCATCGTGTTTTTTTTTTTCAGAGGAGCTTTAATGTGTCAGCGAAAAACTTGCACCGGTGAAGGATGCTGGACTGCATGGGCTCTATGAACAGAAAGGATCTGGTGAATATCCCAGCTGACTGCCAGCACTGCAGCAAAGCTTGTTTTCTTTAAAGCCCTGTGTGCTTTAACCCAGTGCTTGGCGAATTGCGAATCCAAGTGCACTTGACAGTGTGAAGGCAGTGTAACAGTCTGGCGGCTGGTTCCCCCGGTGGGAAATCCTGTGCCTGGCTCGCGTTGGCCCCGCTACGTCAGGGAGCTGCAATCATGACCGGAGGTGATACCTCCATTTTCAGGTGCAACTGCTCTTTCAGCTATTTGCCTTCCAAAATCACTCATTTTTGCTATGTGTGAAAACCTTCACCACTGTGCAAAATTACTGTGTATCAGATGGGAGTAGTTTCCTGGCGCTGCTTTTCAATAGAATATTTCACAGCTCTCTGCTTGCTGGGAAACATCCATTTCTGCTCCAGTCTCTGCTGACCCACACAAGTCACAGGCTTTTACAGCCTCCTCATACAGAGCTCAGGGCCCGTAATCCAAGCTGAAGCCACTTGGACATTTGGGTTTAAAGAACATTAATTCAGCATGCTCTGAACCAGCCACGGTGGGCGATTTTGTCTGACCAGTGTCCACGCTGCTGGATGATGCCATTTTCTCCATGATGTTACTTGTCTGGGCCATCTTCTCCAAGCTCCCCAGCTCTGCAGTGCCTCGTTCATGTTGCAATGTCAAAGAATTGTCTTATTGCCACGTTCCTGTTTTTCCTTGCTCCTTGTGGGCAAGGAAAATTTAGGGAATTTTAGTTGGGATAGGCCTGCACAGATTCTGATCTCCAAGATCTAGCCCTGTAGATACATGCACACCCCAACTTTTGACTCCCAGCCTGATTCCCACAAGGGCATTGCGTTTCTTCTCTGGTTTGCCGTAGTAGTAGTGCTGGCCTTTTCATTACCATGGATACCAATGGCTTGTCGTAGGAGGGATTTTCAGTGTTTTAGTGTTCACCAAGCGCTGAGGACTTCTTCATCTGGCCATCGGTCCCCAGTCTTGAACTGGGCAAAATGCCACCTGCAGTCTCTGAGGATATTTCAGACTCCATTGCCTAAGCACCCTCTGGTCTTTCCTCAGTGTTTCAGGCTACGGTTTGACGTTGAGGCTATCTCACGAACTGCATTTATTTCCAAATGTGGCAGCAAAATGGCTCACTGTAGCACGTTAATCGCACTCTTCTCCTTTCGTGATCTCCACAGCTCTTGCATAGGAATTGCCATAGCCACTTAGATCACCAGTTCATCAAATCCTGCTTCCTGCCTCCAGCAATGGCCAAAACCTGAGGCTTCGGAGGTTACCCCCGCAGCACACCAAACTACCCGCTCAGTTCTGGGTGTGCGGGTGGAAAGCCTCTCTCCTGGCTGCTGCAGAAGATCCATTTATGCACTGAAGCATGAGATTTGATTACCTTTATTACAGGATCTTCCTGTGCAGAGCTACGAATATTCATGGTCATGCAATTATTCACTTGCAGCAGTTGACTCAGTGACCTTCTTTGCCATTAAGGTCCACAAATTGACTATGCACAGAGGCGGGACCTCAAATTTGATGTACCTGCACTGAACTTAGCCTTCATCAAGTGACACTCTTGTACATAGCAGGGGAAAAAAGAAAGAGAGTTTTAAGACTGTTTGTTTTAAGACTGTTATGCCCTTTTATTCCATTGGTAAGTCCTCAAACTGTACTTTTGTCTAAACCAAACATATACTTATGTTGCTCTTCAGGCTTTTCCAGCACCCTGGAGTGAAAGTGGAGATCAGAATTCACAGAATCACAGAATCACAGAAAGGTTTGGGTTGGAAGGGACCTTAAGGATCAAATAATTCCAGCCCCCTGCCATGGGCATGACCCCTGCACCCAGCCCAGGCTGCCCAAAGCCCCATCCAGCCTGGCCTTGGGCACTGCCAGGGATGGGGCTGGCATGTCCAACAAGGATATCATGCGGGACAGTGTCTAATGCTTTGAAACACACTGGAGGGAAGGGATGCCATCCAGAGGGACCTGGACAGGCCTGCGAGGTGGGCCTCTGTAACTTCCTGAGGTTCAACAAGGCCAAGGGCAAGGTCCTGCGTCTGGGCCGGGGCAATCCCAAGCACAAACACAGGCTGGGTGGAGAATGGATTGAGAGCAGCCCTGAGGAGAAGGACTTGGAGGGGATGGTTGACAAGGGACAGGATTCTCCCCCTCTGCTCCGCTCTCGTGAGACCCCCCTGCAGCCCTGCGCTCAGCTCCGGGCCCGGCACCAGGAGGACGTGGAGCTGCTGGAGCGGGCCCAGAGGAGGCCCCGAGGATGAGCAGAGGCTGGAGCCCCTCTGCTCTGGAGCCAGGCTGAGGGAGCTGGGGGTGTTGGGCCTGGGGAGGAGAAGGCTCCGGGGAGACCTCCCAGCGGCCTGCCCGGGCCTGAGGGGCTGCAGGAGGGCTGGGGAGGGACTCTGTGTCAGGGGTAGGGACAGGACAAGGGGGGCGGCTTTAAACTCAGAGAGGGGAGCTTTAGATCAGACATGAGGAAGAAATCCTTCCCTCAGAGGGCGGCGAGGCCCTGGCGCAGGCTGCCCCAAGGAGCTGTGGGTGCCCCGTCCCTGGCAGTGCCCAAGGCCAGGCTGGATGGGGCTTTGGGCAACCTGATTTAGTGGGAGGTGGAATTAGATGGGCTTTAAGGTCCCTTCCAATCCAAGCCATTCTAGGATTCTGTGATTCTATGATCCTAGGTAAAGATCTCTGGCGCATTTGGGGAAAGAGCATGGTCATTATTCAAATGCAAGAAAGAAGGCCTTTTCAAGGGCTGACACCACCTGAGACACACAAGAGGGTAGATGAGGAGTGCAGCCAGTTAAACTTTCAGGGCAAATTCATGGACAAGAAGAAATTTGGTGATTCAGAGCATAATTTGGCCAGAGATGTCAGTTCACAATGAAAGTATACCAGGTAGCAGAAGCAACAGGAAGAACGATTGCTTGGGGAGAAGGAAAAAAATGCTAGTTATAAGCAAAGCAAAACAATGCCAAAAAAAAAAAAAAAAAGCATTTAGCATCTCATCACACACATGCTGCAGCAGCCTGGAGTGCAAGGAGCCATAAAAGTGACTAAAGCAAGAGTCTCAAGAACGGATTGCTCAAGTGAAAGGAAGCTAGAATGAAATGCCAGCCAGCCCCGTCGGTCCCTCATTCAGCGCTGCTCAGAAATGCCTGATGCTTTCTGACTGGGTAACCAGGGCTGGAGCAATTACTCGGTTGCACCGTTTTCACTTTTACAGTAAAAGGGAGGCTTCTTTTCTTTGCATGAGTTACAATTTTGCCTTGTATTTTATGAGCTGACACTGTCAACACAAGCCTTTGCTATATGGGCTTTCTGGTTTGCTCCTGACCCGGTCATAACATCCACATGGCCACTCTTCTGCTTGGCCATACTTGAAGCTATATTCCCTGGTGCTAATGTCTATAGATGGGAATTAAACAATTTGGGGCACAAAGAGTCATCCATACAGCTAAATTGCCAGTTTCAGCCCAGGTCAACAAGCACTGACCCAAACAACTCTGGGAAGCTCGGGAGTTAGCAGAAATCAGGACCTGGAGGGACAATCCCATTCTGGAGACTCAGAGAGTTTAAAAACAAAGACGTGGCCAGACCATGCCAAAGGGTCTCAGGGCTAGAAGCATGGCCCCATTTTGTTGTTTTTTTTGTTGTTGTTTTTGTTGACTAGTATAGATGTAGCCCAACTGCCCACTTTGTCTTAGCTTGTTCATCTTAGCTTAGTTTGTCCAGGTGGAGCAGATAGCCCTGATGTCTAGCCCCTTAGCCCTGCTCACCACCCATTGCTCTGAGGTACTAGCATGGTTCAGGTCACTGTGCCCCAGGGTGGCTTGTACAGGGGAATTTGTGAGTATGGAAGCACCTCCCCTGGGTCTTGTCACTCTGAGCTCCTTCTATAGTCAGTAAACGCCTCCAAAGGCATTTGGAGCCATCTCCAAGATAAGGGCTGGAGGCCTGAATGCCCCTCCAAGCAGGACATGGGGGGCTGAGTTGTGAACCCAATGGCAGGTGATCCAGGCCAAGATCATTCCTCCCCTCATATTTTTCCCTCTCCAGCACCTGCCCAAACCTTCCCTCTGCCAAGTCGTGAGACATTTATGAAGCCATCACATCTCCTTGGTTATCACAACCTTCTCTTTTCTGGACTTTGGGCTCATTTTTCACTTCCAACCCATCTATTGCTAAAGAGTCTCTTGCCCTCTTCAAACACCCTTTCTGGCAGGCTCATATTTCCCACCTCAGGTCCATCTCTTAAGTTCTAGGTCCAGCTTAGCTTGGATTCTCCATCTCTCTCTTCCTTCTCTGCATTTTGCCATCAAATGTTCTTGCTTCCTGCTCTTCCCTTCCTCCTGCTTCCCTGTCTCTTGCCAAGTGATGTTCTGCACCTGGAGCCCCTCCAGTCCTTGTCCCACCTGCCCTTGCTGGCCATCCTCCTTCCCTTGCCTTCCCATGTCTCCCTTGTACCACTGCCCATGTTCTTCCTCCAGGCACATCTGCTCTTGCCCGACCCTGGCAGCACCACGAGCGGTGGGAGCTGATGGACTGGGCTCCACCACTACTGCCTGTATAGCGCAGCCCCCTTGGGACTCCCCGCAAAAGGGGGAAACCCCACATCCTAGCTGAAAAACAGACCACATTTCCTGCCAATAACATCACCTTGCCAAAACACCCTCTTTCACCTTCCTGCGCAGCCCACAATTGCTTCCTTCCTACCAGGCCATGCTGTCCCAAAGGGGATGACAGCCACCAGCCCCCATGACACTCTAAAACCCAGCATTACTAAGCCATTCCCCATTCCTCCGTTCCAGCCTCCTCCCCCCGAAACACACTCTCCTTCTCTAATCCTCAAGGAACCACAGCTTAGGAGCCATAGCTTAGCATCACATGGTGTGCACGTCCTATTGTCCCCCTCTAATAGTATAAACCCTGTATGAATCCCCTTGATATTAGGACATGGATTGTTACTGGAATTCCTTGCTTTATTTCTAATGCTTTCAGTTCTGTATTGGGTCTTTTCTCTCTCGTTTTTTTTATTTTTTTTTCTTTTCTGGATATTCAGAGCGTGGTAAGATGTACCATTATTTAGATCTTTTAGACAATTTTCGGTTTCACTATAGATAAAATCAGGGACCCATGAGAGGGGTGTTGGTCCATATCATGCATCCTCTGGAGGCAAAATTTGGGTAACCTGTTAAAGTCATCAAGATAAAAAGTTACCTAGGAAAAATATCCTAATTATTACTGCCAGACGGGACATTGCCAGCATCTGTCAGCTTGACCATCCTCCCACAACACATACTGTCAAACAAGCTGCTTTAAGGATCTGGTTTGGGGGCCTCTCACTTTATCTGCATTTGATGCTTTTAGGGCCTGGACTAAAGGTTTTGGCTTGGTCAGAGGTGGCAGGGAGGCCAAGCAATGGAGATGTAGAGCTGCCAAGCTTGTGGAGGTGTAAATCTTGGAAGCAATAGATATTTTGACTCTGGTATGTTATGGGATTTGTCAGATATTTCCTTGGACATGAGTCTAAGCAAAAAGTGCTGTACAGTCATGCACTGACAGATCCTAAACATCGTGGTATTGGTTTGCTAGATGAAGACAATATGGGATCAGAGGAAGGTGCTTACAGTGGGATTTGCTGGAAAGATGGGGAAAGGTGGAAAAGGGATGCAGGCTTGCAGGGTCTGTTAGGCCATGTGGGCAAAACATCTTGCAGGCCATCTCCCCTTGTCCATGATGGAGCACATTCTTCACTCCTTCCTGCCCATGGAGATGAGCTGACTGGATGCACAAAAGAGAGAGAAACACATCCTTAAGAAATGCTCTGGCATGGGGGTGCAGCAGTGGTCCCAGCAGGAAACCATTTGTTCACGAAGTGCTCAAAAAGGGGCTTTGCCCAAGACTTATTTAAGCAGCTTAAGGCCATTAGACCCATGTTTAATCTGCAGGAAAGTGGGCCACCAGGCGGGCAGGTGCTCCAACGCATTTAGAGCCACGGAGCAGCTGTGTCTTCGTAAGGCTGCTTAATGAGAGAGACAGTGGTGGTGAGGACCCAGGGGACATGTAATCAGATGAGTGTAGGACCAAGGTGGCTGGTGTCAGAGCTTACACACCAGGGGCTCAGAGAGCAGGCGTTGCCATCCCTCAACAGAATTTTGTGGAAGGGTGAAAGGAGGCCCTGAAACCACCTAGCAGCAGGGATAGGGAAAGAGAGCCCCAAAAGTAGTGTACCGGGCCTAGTTGTGTCTCTTCCACTCTCTCCTCAGTGGGGTTTTGGCTGTAAGGGGAGGAGTGTGTGTGTTGGTGGGGCTGGCAAGGTAGGGGAGCAGAGCACAGGGGACACACAAGGGTTTGCTTTCCAAGAAAAAAACAGAGGAGACACATCCAGCTTTCAAGATGCAGATCTCCCCATGTTCCTGGTCCCCTCACAGGCTTTTAGAGGGGCAGCATTTCTCCAGCCATCAGTGCTGACATCTGGATGTGTCCTTAAAATGGTTTGCACACTCCTTGGCATGTTTATGGCCTGAAACAACAAGCTCTCACACAGGCAAGCTCAAGCAAAGTTTGAGAGTTAGCGTGGGCCAGGAATTCAGCTATGTGGAGGTGATCTGTTGTGTCATTTGCTGCCTGGGCTGGAGAACAGGTCCCAGCTCATTTTATTTGCCAGTCTAGAGGTAGGTGATGAGTTCAAGTGTGCAAGTTCAATAGCAACCCCCTTAGCCCTTGAGACATATCCAACGCACCAAATGCCTCTCCTGCTTGTAGAAGCCCAATAATTTGGAGCTTTTCCATTGCTGCAGGAAGACGAGTTGCCAAACTGAAAAGGGAATTTTCCCTCTGTCTCGGCATCAAGGTGCTGGATGCCTGCCCCCATGGCCCCCTGTGTGTTGCCTGCAGGACCTGGGTCAGCTAGGTGGAAAGCAGCTCGACTATCGCTCTCCAAAAAGCCACTGCTGAAAGGCACCAAGGGCCAGACAGAAAACCTGTCAGATCATTTCCAGAACCAGTCCAAACTTTCCCAAAATAAAGATCTGGATCAGTCTGTGGGAGGCCAGAGAAGAGCAGGAATAACTTCAGTCATTCTCGACTGAACTCGTCCTCCAAGAAAAAGGCCTCCTGGGACCTTGAACAGCACTTCCTAAGCAGGCTCCGTTATTTTGCAGTCATCCAAGAGATGGCAGCCTTCCCCAGATCTTCTTCCTCACACGCTGGCTGGACTCTGGATACGTGCCCTCCTTTGCCTCCGCCACTGCAGCCGCTGAGGCCCGTGGGACATGGAGCTGGAGGAAGGCTGCAGAGGGCTGTTAAAAGCCTCCCCTCTGGCCACAACCTCAGCATTTTGCTGGTGCTGGGCTCTGCCTGTGAAGAGTGATCCTGCCTGCCTCCTCCCGGGGGAGATGCTTGGGTTTGCTCCCGGTTGGATGTGATCCAAGCTCCCCTGAGTTTGCAGCCCCAGCGGCCTTGGGTTGCTGCTGTGGCATGTCCTCGCCACCCACAGGGCCTGAAGCAGCTGCCGTGGTCGGGCTGGGAGCCTGAGGTGGTTGTAAGAGCCAGGAATGCTCTGATGTGCAGCCTCAGCTCTGCTGGGAGCGAGCTTGGTCCCCTCCATGTCCCTGTCCCGTCAACCTATGTCCTCCAGGCTTTGTCTTTGGAAGACAGGGACACAAACGACAAATCCGTTCTTTCCCAAGCATCCTTTTTATCAGGTCACCCTTCTCTCCACATTAGATTTGCAACCTATGGAAAGCTACAGGCTGACCCAAATACATAACAACGTCCTCGGCTGAATTTCCCCCACCTCCATTTCTCTGAGTCCGCCAGTCCGAGGGAAATAAGGCATGCGGCCTAGTTCTGGCTCCGTTCCCCTGGCCTTGGACACGCTGGAGACATCTCTTCCACTCAATTAAACAGTGCCAGGGCCTATTTTCTGCCCCTGAGACCGATTGGCACTGCCTGGCCTTGTCCAGACTGGGAAAAATCTCTCGCCCACCAAAACAAGGCCTTGGGGCTCAGCTGCCGTGGTCCCCATTCTACATCCCAAATAACGTGCAGGAATTGCTTGGCTCAAAGCCCAGCCTTGGCAAAGGGGAGCTCCCGTGCCTCGACGTGCCTCTGCTGATGAGTAGAGATGCAGCCACTGCTCCTCTTGAGCCAGGATCTGGGAAAACCTCCATGGATTTGCATCCAGGCCTTGTCTGCTGCCTCAGGCAAGGCCCAGTCCCTCAGCAGCATGCAGCTTTGCTGGTGTCCTCACAAATTAGACCTGCAATAGGCTCTGTTGAACCCGGTCAGCTCCAAGCTCACTAAAAGACACTATCAGTGTCTGCAGGGTATTTTGGTGTGTTGCGAGCAGGGACCAGCAAGGGACTCCCACTCCAGCACCCTGAGCTCCTGCGCCTCCTAAAGGAGCTTGCCCCTGGCCCAGGAATGCAGGCAGGGAAGAAACAAGGGCAAGAGCAAAGTGGCAATATGCTAGCTGCATTACTGCCCTATTTACAGGTGTATTTTTTCATAGAAATGAATTTCTTTAAGTAAACTCCATAAAGTGAATTGCGTTTGGTGGAGGACAGGCAGGGAAGGGAAAAGATTCGGGCCCAAGTGAATTGTTTTGCTCAGATAAAACTGTGAGGATCCATTTTTATTTTGAGCTTTTAAATCCTTTCCATTTGCTACATCAAAACTATACAAAGTACATTAAAACTAAATAAAACCATAATTTCCTTCCCCTCAAAAAGAGGCTGTGGAGCCCGGTTCCCCAGGTTAGGATAACTCCCCTGTGCCTTGGAGCTGAAACTGGAGCTCACAGCCAAGAGCATGGATGGGAGGGAAAGGAAAAATTGGCCTCAGATATTGCAGAAGGCAAAACCTGAGAATTCCTCTCCAGCAAACCCACCTGGTCCCCCCCTCCAGGTGGATTTTCAGCATCCACAATACCCTGCAGCAGGGATTTCTCAGTACCCCTTGTGGAGGCACTGATAAAAAAAAAAAAAAGAGAGGAAATCCAAGTGATGAATGGGAGAGAGGGTCAGCAATGCAAAAAGCTGGTTTGGGTTGCTTTGCACTTTATCTTCCAAGAAAACGGTGAGCAAAGAGGATCCCTGAATGTTTCCTTCTTGTTTAGCTCTTGTGCCCTGCTTCCTGCTGCAGCACCGTTGTGTTCCCCAGTTCTCCAAACAGGAGTGGGGCACACAGTGGATTTTCTGGTTCACTGGCAAGCCCAAAGAATTGGAAGGAAATTGACTGTGATATAAAAAGAAATGTTTTTTCCTTTCCAGTTTGCCAAAAAAGAAAAAAAAAAAAAAAAGAGAGACAGGAAGAAGAAAGGTCAGGCACTAAGGTCAGGCACCAGTGAGGTCAGGCACTATGTTTGCTTTCATGCCTGGACGTTTAAAAATTTTGTTTAAATAAAAGCATGGGACAAAAAGGGGAAGGTAAAAGGCTCCGTGGAGGACTGCCTGATTCATCCAGCATGGTCCCACTAAAATTGCATGGTGGAAAGCATTAAATTTCTTACTGAAGGGCCTAAAAACTCTGTTGCCTCTGGTACTGGTGTAAAAGGAGGACAAAGCCAACCCAGTAGTGAGGATCTCTAAACAGCTTGTCTGTGCAGAGTAAAGGTCTGCTCCTGCTGCACAGCTCCTGCACACCTCAGATGCCTTCATAGCTCTTTTCCATATTTATTTTTTCCCCACCACACACCCCCTGAAACTAGAAGTTGAACCCCCCATATGGCACCGTTCCCCCAAAATGAAGAAGCCCTGGCTGGGCAGCCTTGGCAGTTTGCACAAGGCAAATTAAAAAGGCATGGTTTGAGGTCTGGGACAGCCTCTTTGTGTCTCTGTTGTACACCTCTGGGGGTCTGAAGCTGTCTGTACATCATGCACCAGGACCTGCAGCCCAGGTAGCTGTGCACGGAATCTGGCCCTTTATCGCGCCTTGTTCTAAATTTGGCTTTTTCAGTTCGCAAGGGAAACAAAAAAAAAAAAAAAAGGGGGGGGAGAGAGAGAGCCAAGAAAAACAAAAAAAGAATTCCTCAAAGTAATTTTTTTTTTTTTAATAAAAGCATGGGACAAAAAGGGGAAGGTAAGAGGCTGCATGGAGGACTGCATGGTTCATCCAGCAAATGTCTCAGACCTAAGATGCCTTCACAGTCCTTCTCCATACCCATTTTCCCCCACCTGAGACCAGAAACTGAACCCCCTGTTTGGTACCGATACCCCAAAATGCAGAAGCCCCGGCTGGGCAGCCTTGGCAGCTTGCCCAAGGCGAATTAAAAGGTGTGGTTTGAAGTCTGGGACAGCCTCTTTGTGTCTCTGTTGTCCACCTCTGGGGATCTGCTGGTATTCTCACAGAAAAAGGGGTATAGCATGCTTACAGCAGACATTGCTGAGCCACCCACATTTCATTTTTTGAGATGTCTGGAGGTAACCTGTAGGCTGAAAAAACAGTAAGGAAATGAATTCTACCTGGATTCTTGTCTCCAGGTGGAGCTGAATTAAGGGGCAGGGAGAAGGAAAGAGTTAAAAAGACAGCTTTCATCCCAAACCCCTACCCCACAAAACCCCTGGCAGCTCTACAGATTGCTGTTACTGGGAACCCAGGCTTTTGTGGTGCTCACAGGACTCTGGGCTGGGCTCGAGGAACCTGTCCTAGTGCTCTGCCTGGGGTCACAGGTCGCGAGTAAGCACACCACACACAAATGGGAGTTACATCTTTTTGTCTCTTTTCATTTACTGAGAGGAGGGGATGACACTTGGGTTCGACAGTCGAGAAGCCGCTCCCAATGCCACCGAGCTGCCTCCTCGTCCCCGGGGGCTCCTTGCCCAGCCCTTATTTCCCCTTCCAGATGAGACGGAGGCAGCAGTAGAACTTGCAGTCGGAGGACAGGGACCACACATCCGCCTTGGAGCACTTGCGGGAGCAGTACCCGCCCCAGGGGCAGTACTTCCTCACCTGCCCGTAGCCTGCAAGAAGAAAGCAGAGGGGGAGTGCTTGGGTTAGGAGGGTGCCTGTGTTCCTCGCTCTCCAGCCCCCCATTGCCTCCAGACTGGGGATGCTGAGTGGGATGAGCCCCTGTTCATGGGGAGGTGCTCCTCAAACCCAGAGGTGGAAGGGATCAGAGCACAACCCTGAACAACCAACCCCTTGTGCATCCCTCTCCCCGCAGCTGCAGGGCCGGTCGGTGATAGAGGTGCTCATCTGTGCAAGACAACATTTCTTCATCCTGTTCCTCTCCTTAAGAGACAGGATTTAGGTGTAAATCCTGTGTAAAACAGCCAAAGTCACATCAAGATGGTTTCAAAAACACTAGTGTCCACTCAGGTCCCTGTACTTACAACATGCTTTTAGAAATTGTCTTAGAAAAAAATCAGAAAAGGTGCTTCAAATGTTCAGCTGGCCACAGAGCAGCCTTGCACCAAATATTCACTGCGGTGGTTACAAGTGGGAGCCCGAGTGAAGGACTTGGCCTAGATAGAAGAGAAATGGTGCCTGAAAGGAGCTCCTAATGCCCGACGGGCAGACCTCAGCCCACAGTTCCTGCAGAGGGACCACAGGGCACCAGACTCCCGGAGACGGGCATTAGCAGCTACAGCTACCTCACATCAGCAAGCCGAATGTGCCCAGGACTGCTCCGTGACTCAGAAATCGAGTGGCAAGGGTCCCCTCTGGCACTGTGAAGCTCTCTTACCCCCTGCAGAAGTGTCCGCATCCAGAGTCTTGGTTAGGAACCGTCTATCCTAAGCTCGCTCCCAAACGTGTAACCTCAGTTATCCCTCCACAAATCTTCCTGAGATAGTCCCTTTTTACATCGCAGTCCCTTGAAATAAATCACTGATGTACCTGACCGGGTTAGAGCGATCATCTCAGGTGGCGATACCTATATTTCCAAGACCTAAAGTTACCTGAAATGAATCGCAGCCAGTCTCATCTCATCTCATCCCATCCATTTTTTCCACTTACCCGGGGCGGCCAGGGAGACCAGCAGGAAGACGGCGAGGATGAGGCAGAGGAACCTCATGGCTGGTGCCGAGCTGGGATCTGCAAGGCTGGACGGAGAAGAAATGACTGGGCTCGAGCAGGCAGTGCCTTGAGAGGCTGGAGCTGCCGCTATTTATTGGCCCATTTCCTGCAGACCAATGACACGAGGGGTAGAT
Organism: Anser brachyrhynchus; assembly: GCF_964034855.1. Classification (NCBI taxonomy): domain Eukaryota; kingdom Metazoa; phylum Chordata; class Aves; order Anseriformes; family Anatidae; genus Anser; species Anser brachyrhynchus. The sequence goes on along the minus strand of NC_137696.1, from coordinate 123,227,263 downwards.
GAAATCACCGAAAAGCGCCAGTTTTAAAAATGGAAGCCGTCCAAAAAAGTCGGATGAATGCACGGGTGAGTCACAATCCTCCTGCTAGCTCGAATTCCTGCCGGAGCCTTGTTCAGTGAAGAAACCCGTCACCTTTGGCATGGAGGGCGAAGCTGAAATTTGCAAAAGGATGCTCAGGTTGTGCAGAAACAGGCTGTCCTGGTTCCAGTTAAGACAGAGTTAAGTAGCTCATAGTAGCTGGTAGGGTGCTATGTTTTGGATTAGGATGAGAAGAGCGCTGATAACATGCTGATGTTTTAATTGTTGCAGAGCAGTGTTTACACCAGGCCAAGGACTTTTCGGCTTCTCGCTCTGTCCTGCCAGCGAGCAGGCTGGGGGTGCAGCAGGAGCTGGGAGGGGACAGACCCAGGACAGCTGACCCAAACTGGCCAAAGGGGTATTCCATACCATCTGACGTCATGCTAAACAATATATAGGGGTGGCTGGCCGGGGTGGGGGGGCCGGCTGCTCGGGGGTAGGCTGGGCATCGGTCAGCGGGTGGTGAGCAATTGCATTGTGCATCACTTGTTTTCTTACACATTATTATTGTTAATACTATTACCATTATCACTATTATTATTATTATTGTTATTATTATTTTCCTGTCTTAATAAACTGTCTTTATCTCAACTCACAGGCTTCACTTTCCCGTTTCTCTCCCCCATCCCAGAGAGGGAGGGGGGAGGGTGAGCGAACGGCTGTGTGGTGTTTAGCTGCCAGCCGGGTTAAACCACAACACAGGCATGGACCTTCCAGCCTCTCCCATGCGAGCGGCCAGTCAAACCACAAGCTTCACCCATGGTGAGACCCTCCCAGATTTTTCTGAGCGGCCAGTTTCTGGGGTCAGGATGTATTTCCCTGACGATTGTATCTAAGCTCTGCGCTGCTCGAGGTTGGGCTTTTTGCTACCCTCAATGGCTGCTGCTCTGCTCTCTCCTTCACGCAAAGTCATTGGGAGCGATGCCCTGTTTTGGAGAACACAGGAGCTAATGCACACAACACTGCTGATGGAAGAAAAGGAAGTCCATTTGGGGACAACACGTAATTGCCAGTGGCAATTAGCAGGTTCAGAAGGTGCAGCACAATTTTCAGGCTGCCCCAGACCCAGCTAGGTCTGTTTCCTGAGGTGTGACAGATTGTCTCTCCTCTTAACTCTCCAGTGCGGTGGTTTTACTCGGGTGGGCGGCTGAGCTCCATCACAACCATTCTCTCACTCCCCATGCTCAAACAGGAAATACGATGAAAAGGGCTCGATGGTTGAGATAAGGACGAGGAGATCGCACAGTAATTATCGTGACGGGCAAAACAGACTCAGCATAGGGAGATAGCAAGATTCGTTGCCTATTACTGACAAGCTAGAGAAGCGAGAAACAAAGGAAAGAAACCAAAAGCACCTTCCCCCCCATCCACCCTCTTCCACCTCCTCCCCCCGAGCGGTGCAGGGGAACGGGGGAATGGGGGTTATGGTCAGTCTGTAGCGCTTCTTCTCTGCCGCTCCTTCTCGGTCACTCTCGTCCCCTGTGCTGTGGGGTCCCTCCCACGGGATGCAGTCCTTGCTGAACTGATTCGGTGTGGGCTGCCCACAGGCAGCAGCTCTTCAAGAACTGCTCTAGATACGGGTCCGTACCACGGGGTCCATCCCTCAGGAGCAAACTTCTCCAACCTGGATCCCCCACGAGCAGCAGCTCCTGCCAGGTCATCTGCTCCTGCGTGGGCTCCTCTCCAGGGGCTACAGGTCCGGCCTGGAATCTGCTCCGGCAGGGGTCTTCCACAGGCCGCAGTCTCCGTCGGTGCAGGTCCACCTGCTCCACCGTGGTCTCCTCCACGGGCTGCAGGGTGAAACCCTGCTCCACCGTGGTACTCCACGGGCTGCAGGGGGACAGCCTGCTTCACCATGGTCCTCACCACAGGCCGCAGGGGACTTCTGCTCCGGCGCCTGGAGCACCTCTCCCCCTCCTTCTTCACTGACCTTGGCGCCTGCAAGGCTGTTCCTCACTCCTCTCACTCTGCCAGCTGCTGTGTGGCGCAGTGTTTTTTTTCCCCTGTCTTAAATATGCTCTCACAGAGGCGCAAAACAACATCACTTATTGGCTCGGCTCTGGTCAGCGGCGGGGCCCTTACCAAACATGGGGCAGCTTCTAGATCCTTCTCACAGAAGCCAGCCCTATGGCCCCCTGCTACCAAAACCTTGCCACGCAAACCCACTACATCCAGCTCCTCAGTCCCATGGAGCCTGTGCTTACAAAGGCTGCCAGCACAGCACAGAGCACTTCACAGTGTGATGGTAGCTGCTGTATTTCCCCTCATTCCAGTCCTGATCCTGCACTATTTCAGTAGTGAGATCTTTGCTCGTGGCTCCAGTGACTCCAGGATCAAGGCTCTACTGCAGTCTAAACCAAAGGGATACGTCATGGGATACACGTGCTTTGCAGAGTTGGTTCCCACATGTCTCAGCAGTGCAGGAGTGTGAGGGCCGGAGCTACAAAATCCCAGATGCCCTTATGGTTTCTCACATGTGGAAGATGCCTGAAGAAATCTGAAAGGGCTTTGGGAACAGAAAAAGTCACCTTCATAGGGTTGTGTCTGGGCTGCCGGTTCAGGCTGTCTGGGACAGAAGTGTTGAAAACTTATGTAGGGGTCTCAGGCCCTACAAGCCGAAATCATGGTGATGGTCAGTGATGATAACTCGTCTGAGTGTAGGACATCTGGGACAGGCAAGAGGCCTCCAGTGGACTTCTCTCTGATACCACCCCACCATCTCTGCTCCAGCACATCCCCACAGGATTTGAACCATACAAAGGCACAGCTTCACGTGAGCAGGCTACCAGGAGACTCACATATGGCTCTGGTGTGAGAAAGTGCAGTACCTGTGTTTGGCCATGTCATCGCTTATAAGCATGGCAAGGCTTACCAAACCACGGAATCACAGAACCATTAAGGTTGGTAAACCCTCCAAGATCATCTGGTCCAACCATCCCCCTACCACCAATGTCACCCACTAAACCATGACCCTAAATCTTCACAGGTCCCCTGACCACGACTGTTGGGAAGACAATGAACCACACAGCACACCTCAGAGTGAGAACTGGTCTTTTTTAATGAGAGGACCGAACTCCATTTCTATGAAATGAGAAGAAACTGCTGCAAGCATCACTGTTTCCCTCCTCCTCACAGCGCTGAAAGCCTCAGCTCTACTTCTTTTTCCTGTGTCTCAGGCAGCAAGATGTCCTCCTGCAGTCCTCAGTGTGCACCTCCTTCTCTCCTTTAGCACACGTCCTGGAACAATACCCATTGCAGCTCTTTTTTGACTGGCTTTTTCCTGGAGAAAGAAAGAGAGTTAAGTCTGCATTTGCTGTTTCATCGTGGTCAATGGCACAGAAAGTCCACCTCCTCACAGGAAACTGTCTCCTTAAAACAAAGCACCCACATCCGAACTGATAATTAGGAATGGGCCCTGGCCACAGTTGGTCCTTGTCTCAGGATGGTTTGGGTCCGTGCTATTTGGACAAGAGCAAAACTGACAATTAAAAGGTTTGGAGGAATTAATTTCAATGTCAAGTCCAGGCCTCAGAGCTGGCACTGCTGAAGTTATTAGAATAGCCATAACCATCCAGGTTCGTAAACTCAAATTCAGCTTCAGAGGAGCTGAATTGCTCTGCCTGTGTTCATTGGTCTCCAATGACTACGACAGGACCCAGTTCACATGCAGACCCCCCCAGACGGTGGATATCTAAATCTAGGCTGGTGTGATTCTGGTCTCCTTCCCAAAATCTGGTGAGCCAAACCCACCCAAAACCTCTATATGACCCTCCCCACCCACACCTACTTCCCTGGAAAAGTCTTCGTTACCTTCATTCCTTTATGGTTCATTCATTTCTTCTCCAAGTAACGTGCCACCTTACCTGGGGTGGCCATCAGGGCCATTAGGAAAATGGCAAGCACAACATAGATGATCTTCATGCCTGGATCTCCACCAGGATCACAGCAGGTCTGGGATGCAGCCTTGCTGAGGGAGCTTAAATCTGTTGCTAAGAGGAAGGCTGGAAACCCTGATATTTATAGACATTTCGTGGCAGAAAGGACAGTGTTAAGGTGACTCTGCTGTTGTCCAAGGACACGTTGTTTGCTGCTCAGTGGGATATTGTGTCACTCCAACCCAGTGGCCATCCGACAATGAGACATCCACCCTGTGCCCATTTGTCACAGGGTATTGAAGGCACCTCGTGTGGCCTCTGTAGGCGTCTCTCCCTTCGGGGCCGGGCTCCTCTCCGTCTCGGTGACGATGCTCTTAGCACGGCCAATTGTCACTACCAGCCCCGGGGTCAGGGGACATGTCTTGGGATGGGGAGGTCACAGGGACAGGTTTGAGAGTGCTTCTGCCCTTCCAAAACAAACACCTGAGAGGGCTGGCACTACACAAGCCAATGCCACCATGTAGTTTCTCATTTTATGTCAAATCCTAGGCCCTCAGCCAAAATACTGTGGCAGTGGACAGAAAATATTTAATAAAGTTAAAATATCTTTCCTGCAGCAGAACTCCGGCTGTCTGAATGTGAGGACACCAGTCTAAGCTCATCGGCAGGGGCTTAATTCACTTTCCTGAACACCGACAGCACCATTCCCCAAGTTTATCCCACTCATCAACCACCCCAAAGAGGTTTGGAAGCCGCTTTCTGCAGAGAGATTAAACAGCAGCTCAGTCCTAGTCTCTTGTTCTCTTAAGTCCTCTAAGTGTTGGGCTTTAAAAATAAATGGATGGAATAGAGCAAAGCACTACGTGCAGAGGTGGCCAAACTGTGGCAAGAAGCCCGTGCCTCTGCTGCTTACCCGGAGTCTCCTTCACCACCAGCTAGAGAGAAATCCCAGCGCTTACATTTCCATCAGCGTGTTTGTTTCCTTTCTCATTCTCTTCTCCTTTGTGGACAAGCAAAGAAATAGCAACCACAGCACCGCCAGTCCGAGAAGAGGCTGAACCCGAGCAGAGACACCGTGGGCTGTGTTCCCTGGCAATGACCGCGCGTTTCGGGCTGAACAATACTGGCACTGCCTTGTGCCGTTCCCTCCGGACCTGCCTGCGAGCAGGTTAGGGCTATCTGCCCCGGAGAGCACAACCTGCAGAAGCACTCGCTCCAAGTCCATTCGCTCTGAGTGGGAGATGAATAAACCTAGCAGAGATATCCCACCTCGCCCCCAGCCGTGTCTCTAGAGGGTGACCATCTCCTGCAGCTTCCATATCATACCTGGCAGCCACGTACAGGTGTCCCAGGCACAAAGATCCTTCTGTGTAAACACCTAAGAGCTAAACTCTCCCTAATTTCCATTTTAGTCTCACCCAGATAGTGCCAGGGGGACAAAAGCATGAAGGGAGGATTCTGCCTGTCTTCCACTCCGTCCTTTACACCCAGCTTGGACAGCACAGCTCGAAGATGCTGGGAGACCCCAGCCTTGCGGTGCATCTGTAGTTGTTTTTCTGCCCCGATTGTGTCTTACTGCACTGCAAAATGAGAAAGCAAGAGAGAGAGCAGAAGAAAAGTTAAGATAGAAGAGGAATAAACTACAAACTCCTTGCATTTTCCCAGTGCCTCCCTCCAGAAGGGAAACGATCACTGTCATGCAACTCTTCTTGTCCTTGATTCCCCCAATAACAAAAGCAACCACTAGAAATTCAATGATTCCTGCCGTTAACTCAAAACAAGTTCCTCTTGGAAAAAAAAATAAAAATCAGCCAGCAACCCCACAAACAGCCACGAGTCCAGGCAATGTCATACGGATCCTCCTCGTGGGAGTGAGAGCAGAGCTAGCCCTAGGATGTATTTATTTACAGAAGCTTTTCCACTGTTAGACTCTGAACCCCTGGTTATCCCCATAAACCCACTGCTATATCTTCACCTTTACCAGACTACAATTGTGGGGTGGAAAGCATTAAATCTCTTATTGAAGGGCCTAAAAACTGTGTTGCCTCTGGTACTGGTGTAAAAGGAAGAGAAAGCCAACCCGGTGGTGAGGATCTCTAAACAGCTTGTCTGTGCAGAGTAAAGGTCTGCTCCTGCTGCACAGCTCCCGCAGACCTCAGATGCCTTCATAGCTCTTTTCCATATCCATTTTTTCCCCACCACACACCCCCTGAAACCAGAAATTGAACTCCCCGTATGGCACCGATACCCCAAAATGCAGAAGCCCTGGCTGGGCAGCCTTGGCAGTTTGACCAAGGAGAATTAAAAAGGTGTGGTTTGAGGTCTGGGACAGACAATTTGTGTCTCTGTTGTTCACCTCTGGGGGTCTGCTGGTATTTTTACAGAAAAAGGGGTATAGCATGCTTACAGCAGACATTGCTGAGCCACCCACATTTCATTTTTTGAGATGTCTGAAGATAACCTGTAGGCTGAAAAAACAGTAAGGAAACGAATTGTCCCTCGATTCTTGTCTCCAAGGGGCTGAATTAAGGGGCAGGGAGAAGGAAAGAGGAAAAATGACAGCTTTCATCCCAAATCCCTACCCCACTTTGGGCTGGGCTCGAGGAACCTGTCCTAGTGCTCTGCCTGGGTCCACGGGACGCAAGTAAGCACACCACACACAAATGGGAGTTACATCTTTTTGTCTCTTTTTATTTATCGAGAGGAGGGGATGACAGTTGGGCTAACAGTCGAGAAGCCGCTCCCAAAGCCACCGAGCTGCCTCCTCGTCCCCGGGGGCTCCTTGCCCAGCCCTTATTTCCCCTTCCAGCCGGGCGGCAGGCAGCAGTAGAACTTGCAGTCGGAGGACAGGGACCACACGTCCGCCTTGGAGCACTTGCTGGAGCAGTACCCGACCTTGGGGCAGTACTTCCTCACCTGCCCGTAGCCTGCAAGAAGAAAGCAGAGGGAGAGTGCTTGGGTTAGGAGGGTGCTCTTTTTTCCTGTTTTCCATCCTTTCATCATCTCCAGACTGGGGATGCTGAGTGGGATGAGCCCCTGCTCACGGGGAGGTGCTGCTCCGCCCTCCCACACGTCCATGCTCCTGCTCAAACCCAGAGGTGGAAGGGATCAGAGCACAACCCTGAACAACCAACCCCTTGTGCATCCCTCTCCCCGCAGCTGCAGGGCCGGTCAGTGATAGAGGTGCTCATCTGTGCAAGACAACATTTCTTCATCCTGTTCCTCTCCTTAAGAGACAGGATTTATGTTTTCAGTGTAAAACAGCCAAAGTCATATCAAGATGGTTTCAAAAACCTAGTGTACACCCACTTACAACATGCTTTTAGAAATTGTCCACTTAGAAAAAAATCAAAAGAGGTGCTGAAAATGTCCTGTTGGCCACAGAGCAACCTTGCACCAAATATTCACTGTGGTGGTTACAAGTGGGAGCCCGAGTGAAGGACTCGGCCCAGATGGATGAGAAGTTGTATCTGAAAGGAGCTTCTAATGCCCGACGGGCAGACCTCAGCGCAGAGTTCCCTCTTGACTCCTGCAGAGGGACCAGAGGGCCTCAGACTCGGGCATTAGCAGCTACAGCTACGTCACATCAGCAAGCTGAATGTGCCCAGGACTGCTCCGAGACACAGAAATTGAGTGGCAAGGGTCCCCTATGGAAATGTGAAGCTCTCTTACCCCCTGCAGAAGTGTCCACATCCACACCAGAAGTGTCCACATCCAGAGTCTTGGTTAGGAACCGTCTATCCTAAGCTCGCTCCCAGACTTTTAACCTCAGTTATCCCTCCACAAATCTTCCTGAGCTAGTCCTTATGTCCCAGTCCCTTGAAATAAATCACTGATGTACCTGACCGGGTTAGAGCGATCATCTCAGATGGCAATATCTACATATTCAAGGGATAAAGGTACTTTAAATGAATCCCAGCCAGTCTCATCTCATCTCGCCCGCTTTTCCCACTTACCTGGGGCGGCCAGGGAGACCAGCAGGAAGACGGCGAGGACGAGGCAGAGGAACCTCATGGCTGGTGCTGAGCTGGGATCTCAGCGAGGCTGGAGGGAGGAGAGCCGACTGAGCTCGAGGAGGCGGTGCGGAGGGAGGCTGAGGCTGCCGCTATTTATCGAGCCCTCTCCTGCAGCGCGGAGGACGCCGGGGAGCCACGGGAACCCGTCCAAGACCGTGCTGTTCGTGGCCGGGCGCAGGGTGGGGGAACAAGCAGCAGGACCTCCCGCCCGTGCCCAGGTGTGCTGGCAGCCGCCGCCTGGTTGCCCAATATCGGCCGATAATCCACGCGCCGCCTTTGAAGGGAGCACAAAGGAATAGGGGCTGGCGAGAGCGGGGCGGATGGGTCAGCGGGACCTGATGGAGATCTGCAGTATAACGGGGAGGGGAGGGCGAGATCGGTATCACAGCATTTTGGGGCCTTTCTCGGCCTCTGGCAGAGATGCAGGAGGGCTGAGCAGCGGCCGCGATGTGCCGATAACTCGCCCTCCATTGTCTAGGCCCATCAGCGTGCAGACAGAGGGACCCTGCTCTGAGCTGCCTTGGCCTGGGGAGGACCTGGGGCCTGTGCCTCCATTCCCACCCTCACAGGAACACAGTCTGCAAAATATCTCTAATACCTTCAGCAAACCTCGTGTTCGTTACTTACTGTCCCCTCTCACCCCGCTGATGGGCAGCAGCACGGGGGCTGAGCGCCTGTCCCAGGAGCCTGGATGAGCCGACTGCTTGCAGACACTTTGGTCATCATCCCCCCTTTCAAACCCTCCAGGAAATTTTGAGGTTGCAAGCATAAGCAGGGCAAAAATTGCTTTTCCAGCCCCAGTTAGCCAGGTTGTTTTATAGCTTTACACACAGCCAGAAGAATGAAGTGAGTGGTGCAGGGACAGAAGCTGCTGCTGCAGGATTACCAAGTGCCACCAAACCCAGGTCCCCCAAAGGACCTTACAACACTGAGTAACAGGTTAGCAAAGGGTCACAGCTGATTCAAGGTCAGTCACTTCAAGGCTGTGGTTTGGAAAAATATGTAAACAAATGATGGGTCTGGATTAGCTAGAGCCAGTTAGGAAGGAGGTTTGGGAATCCGAGGGCTTTGAAAACAGCTGGAAGTCCAAAAAGGGGAAAATTGTATGCTAAGAAATCTTAGCTTTCTGATTTTTTAGCTTTCTGATTTTCAATTTCTGATGGGCTATAATAGGGCAAGAAGAGGTTAAAAGGTGGGAACTCATTCCCATAAAGTTAAATATGCTGGTGCTTTTCAACTCAGGAAAGAAGCGATTACTGGATATGTATCACAAGGCGTACAAAAAATTGTAGAGGCCTAAGGAAGAGAGATCTATGGTTCTCCAAATTTCCTAACCCAAGAAATAGGTGAGATGTAGTGCTAAATCACACTTCCATTGCAAAAAATAGCCAGAATTCGTCCTTCACACTGAACGTAGCTGAAATGTTGAACTTGTTGCCACCAGATGTTGGAGAGGTTAAAATGTCGGACGTCTGGCAAAGCAATTTATAAGTTCAAGAAGCAATTATAAACTCAGAAATTAGATACAAATCCTTATCAAAGAAGCCCCCGAACCTCATGTTACAGCAGGCTGGAGTGTTTTGCTGGGCGAAAACACGCTCTTGGACTCTTTCCTGTGCACTTGCTTCTGCCCACAGCCTTGGCTCAGCCTTTCTTCTGTTCCCCTCTGATCCTATCTGAGAAACCGTGTAAGAGTAAGGGTGAGAGGCTGCACACCTCGCCTACTTCACGGCTGCTGTTTCTTACCAGCTCTCTGCCTGTTTTGTGGTGTTTATTTTCTCTGTGCACGGTGTACAAAGCTGGATGGATGCACTTTCCGACACGTGCACGGTGCCGTGGGTACGTCCTGTGTTTTACCAACCCAGCTTCTGTTTATACTTGCAGGACAATTGGTGCTGGCTTCCCAGCACCAGGACATTGCTCGTTTGTTCCTACCTGTGATCCACTGCAGCCTGAAATTTTCCTGCAGGACTGCTGTGCAGCCAGAAACTCCTTGTTCTGCATTCCCCAGCTAATTGCTCGTGTCTGTATAGAAAGGGTAACTCTCCCTGTTACCTAATTGTGCTTGGTTTGTTATTTCTTTAGCATGAAAAGATCCACTGGAATCCTAATCCTGTCTCTAATGTGTTGCAGTCCCTCTCAATTTTTTTATATGTGAATATATCAAGCACAGTCCCTAGATGACCACAAAAAATATTAGGCAGGATAGCACTGGGCTCACAACAGATTTCTGATCGGATGTGGTGTGGGAATCAATTGCTTTATTTTCATTTAGATATTTGCCTGTTTCCTTCAATCAGCATCATGGGTCTTTTTGAGGAGATTCTGACAAAACACCCAAATAGCTCCCAGGCTATTATTGCAGAGCATCAATGGGAAAGACCCTTGGGGAACCTCACTGATAAACTGAGGATGAAGGCACCCTGAAAACCATTCCCCGTGATGGATTTGACACCCCAGTGCTGTCCGTCAGGTCTGTGCCTTGCAGACGGTGTCCAGGGCCGGTGCCTGACCAGAAGGACACCCAGGCTGGATTCCTGCGGCCCTGGGGTGCAAACCTGACCCAGGCAGCTCCTGCTGGCACCGGGTCGATCAGGGCTGCACCCGGCGGCGCTGAGCAGCCGGATCTGGAGGAGGGGGAATTGCCCCCGCGCGTCCGGGTTGGTGCAAGCGGCTGGGAGCTGAAGCCCGCTGGAGCATGGCCCCAGCCGCCAGGCACCTTTGGGAGCGGGTCCAGCAGGTCGCAGTGACATTGCACGCGCCAGAAAGCAAACGCCGCCTCTCCGAAGATGGCTTTGCTCGAGTTCCTCCTCCCGCCGCTCTGCTCGCAGCAGGCACCGCTCTATAAAACCCAGAACCTCCAGCGTTCCTCACCGTGGCCATCTCAGACCTGCTTTGCTCCCGGCGTGCCGAGATCTCCACCGTCCTCCAGACATGAGGGTGCTCTGCGTGGTCTTTGCTGTGCTCCTGCTTTTCTCCATGGCCGCGCCAGGTAAGAGAGCGACGCCGTCCCCAGGGCTGAGGGTGCACAGCCTCTAGCAGAACCATTTCCAAATGCTTACCTTGGGTCCCTGGGTTTTAGAGGCTCACAGCCACAGGGGATGCCCCGGAGACACCTCCTGACCTTCTTTCTCACTCTTTTTCACTCTAATTCCTGCCCTTTCTTCCTCTTTCGCCCTCTGCCCGCAGCACCCTGTGCCTCCTGCCTCCCCCTCCCTGGTCTGTGGGGTGGAGGGAGGGGTGCATCTCACCCAGCTTTAGGGTTCATCCTCCCGTGGCCACCCCCGGCTGCCTTCAGCTTCATCAAGGAAGGTCAGAAACGGGCACTTTAAGACATGATTTACCCAACACAGTCAGCAAGCTGCAGTATAGATCAGTAGGGATGAACTTCCAGTGCCCAGCTCTCCACCTGGCTCAACGGCGACAGAAAACACGTCTCCTCCCCTGCAAGAGTTTAAACACAAACCTACCCCCCGCACCAGTACAGCCAGCGAGGAGATAATTTCCAGCTTTTGGGGGCTTTCTCTCCTACGGTGCCGGACATTTGCCGTTATGACCCACCTCTCTCTCTTCCCTCGCAGGGTACGGGCAGCCGAAGGGCTTTTGCGCGGGGTACTGCTCCTACTCGTGTGCCAAAACGGACGAGTGGACGTTCCACCAGACCTGCGGGAAGATGTACTGCTGCATCCCGCCTCCCAAAAAGGGAAAATGATTGCGACGGAGCCCTGCGGTGGACCAAGAACGGCGCTTTCAGTGGAGATCCCAGCGCTGTGTTCATTGCGTGCCGGAGACGGTTTCATTGCTTTGAAGTAAATGTGGCCAGATGTGATTTCTGTGTGCCGTGTGGTTCATTCCCCTCCTGGGCAGGGAGCTCCAGGAGAGGTTCTGCAGCCTCCCTGGACCACAAACACAATGTACCTCTGATAACCACAGACCTGTGACTGCAAAATGTTAATCTGGAAGGGAAGGGGCTTTGGGACCTGCTTCAAAACAGGGTGGTGGCAAAGGCTGGGAGAGGACGGACTGCCTGATATTGTGTCCTCCTCCTCCACAGTTTAGCCTTAGGAGCTCTTTAGCCCAAGCCCCCAGCAGTCCCATTCTGCGCTGAGGACCTCGGTCCCACCAAGGGGCAGACACCAGGGTGAACAGCCACCTCCTTCCCCTCGCACCCCCAAAATCCCACTCCCAGGGTGTCTCCGGAGCATCCTCACCCCAGTGCGGCCACTCAGGTGTCGTGGTCTTGGGCACCTTAGCACAAAGCAGGTACCTTAAAAATACAGTCCATGACCAGATGTCCGTGGCCCGGGGCCTGGCAGTCCATGTCCCCTTGGGGGTCACCAATAACAGAAGAAAAGACACAGATTTTTTCAGTTCCCCTGTCCCTACCCGCTCCATCACACAATAAACCATTCACTCCAGGCTTTCTGCATGGGCACGGGGACAGGGAACGGTCCGGTGCCGGGGGGCTCACAGCATCCCAGCAAAAGGCAGCCAGGGAAGGCTCAGGAGCAATATCAGAGGGTGGGATGCTTGTGCCAAAAAGAAGCAGCTCCCTGACCGCCTCATGGGACAGAAAACAGCCCAGCTCCTGAGCAATCCCCCAGGAAACAGAGTAAGTTTCCAGCCGTGGGGCCTTTCAAACCCAGAAAAAGGCTCCTGCACTGGTGTTTGTCAGGCTAGAGGATGATGCAGGAAACTCCCTCGCAGAAAACTTGCTTAATTTAAGATTAAAAGAAAGAAAGTTTGCTTAATTTTGTCCATACATGCAACCTGAGCTGCTCCAATTGCTTCCACCAATCACTCGGGTACAAACGAGCCGCACCAGGAGATTTTTTTTTGGGGGGGGGGGGGGGGGGTTGAAGGGAAATAACCTGGCGAGCAACCTTACACTATTTTATCCACAGGACAAAGGATAATTGTGAAACCTGATAACCTTAAAAGATGCATGGCTTGAAAAAGTGAGCAAGAAGGCAGGAGTCCTGACGGAGCTGTGGGATCCCGTGCGATATTTCTCCTTGCAGGAGGAGCTGTCAGGATTTCTCTCGCATATTTCTCTTTCCAAACCAGCCGCGGATTGTGAGATGCTGAGCGAGAGGGGTTAACACCAGCGTGCGGCTGAGATCAGCCAGGGGAAGGCAGCAGGTAAATGTCGAGAGCGGCAGGCGTCCTGCTTACCCAGGGGTTACTTACCAAGCTTCTCCTGGCCCCAGGCAACAGGATCCAAAAAAATAAAAAAGGGAAAAGCACCTGAAACAGCCGCGTGCTGGTGAGAAGACTACACAGCCACACGGGGCTGGGAGCTGGAGAAAACAATAAAGCTTGCAGGAGGAGGTGCTGAACAACAGCAGCAAAAAAAAAAAAAAAAAAAAAAAAGCCATATTGTTTCTTTCCCATTTTTCCACAAGAAAAAAAAGAAGTGTGAAGAAAGTGAAAAGAAAAGCTCTGTGAAAGTGAATGAGCAGCAAAATGGGGTTTTGAAGAGGTCTCTCTCGCTCTGCTGCATCTCCAGCCTTCAAAATGCTCTCTGCAGCTATAGAAACTTTCCGATAGCAAGAGCTTATTCCAAATGTCCGTTGTGAGGAGATAGAGAGCTCTCCTCTGCCTCCTGGGGAGCAGAGGGACCCTCCAAGGGCGCTGAGCAGCAGGAGGGGTGGCGCGGGCTCTGCCTTGTGGTTTCCAGCCTGGAAAGGGATGCGGTTGCAGTGCAAGGAAGAGGGGAGGAAGGCTTCCCTCATCTTCAGGGCCCATATCCTGTACCTGTAGATAGCTGGACCTTGGTACATGCCACAGAAGTGCTGTTTTCGTTGTGTGGAAGTGATGTTTGCCCAAGGGGTCTTCAAAAAAGGGAAGCAGAAGCCCCCACCCCCTGCAAAGAGCATCCAGGAGATTCTCAATGGATCCCTTTGGAGGCAAGACAAGAGCTGATGGGGACAAAAACCTGACCAGTCTCCTGGAAGAGCTGTCAATAATAAATTCATTTTTGCAGGAGGCATTTTGATCACTATCGTGCAGGATTTTGTTTTGTTTTAATTTGTTTTCCTGCAGGATAAGTGCACCAGATAGGAATCATGAGCGTGCAGAAAGTGCTTCGGCCGGTCTTATTTACACACACTGAAAGCAGAGAGAAGGTCGTGATGAGGTGTACGAAAGAGAAAAGCCCAAACGGTAGGAATCATGCCCTGGTGATGAGAAATCAGTGATAACAGACTGACATTATGAGAGAAACGTTCAGCTCTGACACTACTACAGCCAGATGTGATTTCCAGGGCTAAGCCTTCCTCTTGGCACCACGAAGGCCAGCATCCAAAGAGCCACGCAATCAAACACTATTGCACACCTGGAAGGTGCTTCTGGGAGGTCCAGACTTTCGGAAGAAGGATGAGCAAAGAGCACAGAGTCTTTGTTATTTATAAATTAAACCCCAGCATCCCACCTTTCACAGCGTGGCGTCGGCAGTATGTTACCTGCTGCGTCTCGCACGGTGCTTTGGGCGTGAAGGCGCAAGGTTGGGTAGGAGGCCACAATCCTGCCTTCCAGGATCTGGATCAGAGACCTCAGAAACTGTGCCCAGACCTCATCTCGGAGGTGATTATACCCAGAAGTTGCCCAGAAGTGAATTAATGTGTGCATGGGAGACAGACAGGGCGATCCAAGTTGGCACTGTGAGTGCAAGGTAACTGCAGGACCTTGGTGGGTGAAGAAAAAAGACCCCATTATCAGATTATGTATTATATGTATCAGTTTATATATTATATATATATTATCAGATTTCCTGCACCGCACACACATGATCATGACAGCCTGATCTTGCACTGAATTCAATTTCTTCTGGGTGCCTTGGATATTTTTTGAACAAGGTTACTCAGGTGGGAATACATGCCCAAGGAAAAGAGAAAACGTATCTTCCCTAGCATGGTCACCATTTCTGCTAAAAACGGGCATCTTTCTAATTTCAGTCTGTTCGTGTTATAAATTCCAGCTATGCCAAGAAGCAGATTTAGGTCCTGGAAAGCACCTTCTGTTGGAGTAGTAGTTGAATACTTAGGCCTTACAAAGTCAGCGTGGATAAATTACTGGTGTAGAGGGGTTTTAAACGTTTACAGGGAGAAAACACCAGTTAGAGGCTCACTGACCTAGCAGGAGGAGACAAAGATGTAACAAGCAATTTCTCAGTACTTCTTTCGGTATGCAAAATTAGAGAGGACAGCTCTTGGTGCTGGCTAACCCTCTGGGCTTAGCTCAAAGTTTTACCCTGGGAAAGCTGCCCTGCAGCATGCATCAGGTTCCCACCTCTGCAGGAGCAACAGGGGATGGAAAGGCCACTATTTCTGTGCTTAATTTCAATGAGGGAGCCACATAAAAATGAGGGAAATGTTAAAAAGAAGACAAAAGGGACAGCTAAAAGAGTTAAATCCTTGCAAACAGATTATTTGCAGGCACCCTGGGAGCTATTTAAGGCCACTATATTGGAGACTCGGAGAGAATGTATGACACCTATTAAAGAAAAGCCCTGAGAAAGAGCAAAAAGAAAAGGTCATAGCAGAACAGTGGGATGAGGGAGATTGTTAGAAGGAAGAAGCTGAAATTGTGTCCAAACGTGGGAAAAAGAAAAGATAATAAACTGTGCCTGACAACGTGTAAAACGCAATAAAGCTGCTCAGCAGAGAATTGCAGGAAGAACTTGCAAAAGGCAAAGAAACCTCCTGAAATATGTCTTCTTTTTTTTTATTTTATTTTATTATTATTTTTTTTCTTCAAACACATCAGAAAAAGAAGCTTGGTGAAGAGTGTGTAGGGCAGGAGATGGATAAAATAGTAATGCTAAGAAAAGCTAAGACCGCTCAGTGGAAACTAAATGAAATATTTGCAGCTGTGTTCACCTTGTGAGAAAGCAAGGAGGTCTTCGTGCCAAGCCTTTGTGGGCACTCGTCAAAGGATTGGTCTTAAATGAAAAGGCAGTGGAAGGGAGGAAATAAACAGCAACAAATCTCCAGCATCCAGAGAGATTTCCCCAAAAGTCCTAGAGGAACTCATGGATTCAATAGCTGCCCTATGACTGCAGCGTGTCTTATTGATGGATAGAGATTTGCTGTGCAAAGGTTGGAGATGCTTATGTTAGGAAAGAAGGAAACTTAAAAGGGGTCCAGGACCAACAGGATGATAAGGTAAGATTGTGCCAGAAACAAATATAAGACATGGGGAAAGACAGGAAAATCTTGTCCTAAAAACCTGCTGGAGCTCTCTGGTGGGGGCAGCAAAAAAAAACCTCAAGGACTAGGAGATGCGCACAGGGGGAGGAGGCAGGGGCCAGAACCAGGGGGCCCAAATTGATGGAGAAGGAGGTCACGGGCAGATCCATGGGGTGTCACTGCAGGGGCTGCAGTGGTAAAGTTGTTCATTAAAGATGCACAAAAAGGGTTGAACGGAAAGATGGTAAAATTTGCTGCTGGCACTGCGTTGCTCGGGGTAATAAAGGTGATGGCTGCGGCAGGACCTCACCGTTTTGAGTGGCTGGCTCATAAACCATGATGAAATCCAGCACAGGTCGATGTAGAGGGATGCACATAGGAGAAATCAGACTAATTTTATAAGTTGAATGAATGGCTCTACGTTGGCTATTCCATGGCTCAGCAGAGACCAGGAAGCAAGCAATCAGCAGAGGAAGAGAGAGCAGGGAACAGCGTCATTACAGGGCACAGCTTGATAAATCTGGGGAGTTCTAGCCAGAAATTTTGAGAGCACTTACTTGCTCTTTTTTAATTTTCCTGTTTCAGGTAGAAAGCGTTTGCCTTCTTCTAATGACAGCTAGTAACCCCGTGCAAGAAGAGGGAAGAGTTAGAGGTGCCGAGACTTTGTGCGCCATTCAGAGGGAGAAACGGGAGCCTTCAGTTTCCTCCTTGTCGGGAAGCTTCAGCTGGAAAAAGTCCTGACGGGTCATGGCTTTGCTACTCAAACAAACTGCACTCAGCCATAAAAGCCCAAGACCCGGTGCAAAAAGCCAATTCTGCCCCGATTGCTGTCTGCGATTGTACGTAGGTACCAGTGACAGCAAAGCAGATGGGCATGCTAACACGAGTCATTGGACCAGACGTTTTCATTATGCCTGGCACTCCTCTTTCTTCCAGGGCAGATGTACGGACTGTCACTACGGGAAAAGACAGATCTCTAAAATGTATCGCACCAGACAGTGTGGTATCTCCAGATTTGTGTGGTAAGTGGGTTTTGCTGCTGTGTGCAGCTTGTTTCCTCTAAAATGTCTCTGCAGAAGTTGTTATATTTCACTGAAAATAAGACATAGAGAAAAATGGTGGGAAAAAATAAAAATAAAATAAAAAGCACCATCTTACAACCAGGATCCAATCTGTTATCATCCTGCACGTTCCAGAAGCAGGGCTCAGAAACGCAGCTTTTCTCTTGGAGCTGCAATTTATGGTGCTGTTTGAACAGGTACTTACTGCAACTTCACAAGTTAACTCTCGCTGCCAGATAGGAAAGACCACGAATTTCTCCCCAAATACCTGTCCTTTCAGGTAGTGGAGCACCATGAAAGCTTTAAATGAGAGGGGTCCATAAATGACTGCATTAAAATGAGGACGTTTTAGATGAAAACCATTCACGGTCGCTTCATTACTCTGCTCAGGCACGTTCTTTATAGTAGTCTCTGCTTTGTCATTGAAAAATGTGGTTTCTTTTCCAGGACCCAAAAACGTGAAGAAGGGCATCATATGAAGGGCACATAGACAGTGACACAGTTTTCTAATTGGAAAGTAGCTACAGAGAGACAGGATAAGGATGGAGATAATCGTTGTAACAGAAAGGGATGCTGCAAATCTTCCCTTTACAACCCCTGCTAGGGCAGTGTATTGGCAGTGCAGGAGGGGGAGCGAGAGGGCAGAGGTGCTCGGCTACCTGCTGGTCTCAAACCAGCACAGGCTGCTGTGTGCCCTACGCAGAAACCCTCTAACAACCCCAATCGATGCTGCTGGTGGTGCAGAGGAGCCTTTGGGAACCAGAGGGCAGGAGCAATGCTCCCCTAAAGGTCCTTCTAGACAAGGGCCCTGGGGCATGGTGAAGGGAGGACAGACTACGGCACCCATCGTTTCCTGCTCGCTACCCGGTCCTACTACCAACAGGCTTGCCAGGATCTCGGAGGGATATTGATTTTTTGAGCCCCACTGTTAGAAATGGCTCTCTCTCCCCTAAAACCCATGGGCTTTGCCATGCAGCCCCAGGGGGGAAAGGACACCCAGGGGGGTGTTATTCTAACCAGCCTTTTTCCACCCACCATTGACTAAATTATCTGTGGGAAAAAAAAAGAGGAAAACGCCACATGTTTAGCTCTTTTGCTATCAGTTTTGTGCAAAACCCACCGATGAGACATGCTGCTAACGGGCCTTTTGGGCTGTGCTCAGGGAACCATCTTAACCCTCCGCCTGGGGTCACGGGACGCGAGTAAGCACACCACACACAAATGGGAGTTACATCTTTTTGTCTCTTTTTATTTATTGAGAGGAGGGGATGACACTTGGGTTCGACAGTCGAGAAGCCGCTCCCAAAGCCACCGAGCTGCCTCCTTGTCCCCGGGGGCTCCTTGCCCAGCCCTTATTTCCCCTTCCAGCCGGGCGGCAGGCAGCAGTAGAACTTGCAGTCGGAGGACAGGGACCACACGTCCGCCTTGGAGCACTTGCTGGAGCAGTACCCGACCTTGGGGCAGTACTTCCTCACCTGCCCGTAGCCTGCAAGAAGAAAGCAGAGGGAGAGTGCTTGGGTTAGGAGCGTGCCCTTGTTCCCTGCTCTCCAGCCAGGGCCAGCTGGTGATAGAGGTGCTCATCTGTGCAAGACAACATTTGTTCATCGTGTTCCCCTCCTTAAGAGAGGGGACCGGTGTTCTCATGGCAAAACGGCGAGAGGAACACCAAAGTGGTTTGAAAACGCGAGCTGGTATTCCAAATCTGGAAGGTTGCTGCGGCAACCAGAAAGCTGACCTGCAGTAGAGAAGGTGAAAAAAAAATTAAAAAAAAAATCAAGTGCCAAGCACTAGTCACCAAGGTGGGAGACTGTTTGAAAATGATGTCCTGAGTGAATGGATACTGGACTGGGAACCCTTCTGAGCCCAGAATCCCCCTTTGAGTCACTGAAGAGGGAAGTGGGAACCCTGCTGCAGGGGTATGCGGGGGAGCAGTGTTCTGGATGTGAAATATCCTGAGAACAACCTCAGAATCAGCTTGGCACAAAAGGGGGCATCGTTGGACTGAAACAGAGACACCACAGCCCAGCTCACCTGGACCTAGAAGACATCAAAAATATCTAAAACACCCAAAAGTGTTTTTTGTAGTACTTCAATTGTAAAGTGAGTTTTTCTATAACAAGGATATCTATTTTCTAGCTGCAAGGTGCTGCTCAGTTGCCCGCACACGAACACCGAGCCCTGTTTAAAGCAACCTGGGATAACCAAGTCATCTACATCTGCAGGAGACCAGCAGCTACCTGCCTAACCTAAGGATGAGATGCCTACATGTGTGCAACTAAATAATAGCCTTTAAAGCCAATAAAGACCCCGAGCTGTCTATGAAGCATGGCACACTCCTCTGTGCTGCAGCCCTGACCCCCATCTGGCTCTCCCACCACTCTCCCAATTATTTTCCAGTGCAATTTGCCCGCTTACCTGGGGCGGCCAGGGAGACCAGCAGGAAGACGGCGAGGACGAGGCAGAGGAACCTCATGGCTGGGGTCGAGCTGGGATCTCAGCGAGGCTGGACGGAGAAGAGCCGGAGCGAGCCTGAGCTGGACACCGCTGAGTGGCGAGGCTGGGGATCCTCCTATTTATAGTGAGTCCCTGAGCAGAGAGGAGGGCTCTGGGGAGGTCCTGCTGCTTGGCAGACCTCTCACGGTTCACAGCACAGCACCCTCCTGCCCCTCCACCCTGCACCTCGCTATGGTGGCGAAACTCTGCCCTCCCCAGCTCTGCTGTCGGAAATCACAGGGAAATAAAAGGAAAATCATTGACTGTGACAAGAACCAGCGGTGAACAGATAGGACAGATCTGCTGGGGCAGAGGGACCCGAGACAAAGCGAGATCGGTATCACAGGGTTGCATTTCTCAACCTTGGGAGGAGAGGCGAGTTATGCAACAGGGCTGAGTGGTGGATGCGACGCACCGATAGCTCTCCCCCCACCGTCTGGACCAGTCTCTGGACATGCTGAAAGGGTGTGTGCTGGGATGTTAACTTTCCCTGCAGCAGCCCATACAGTGCTGTGCTCTGCACTCGTGGCTAAAACAGCAGTGGTATCACACCAGTGTTGTGTCTGCTGCTGAGCAGTGCTGGCGCAGCATCAGGACTCCCTCTAACCCCCCCTAGGGGGTGGGCAAAAAATGTGAGAAAAGAAATATCACCAGGGCAGCTGACCTAAACCAACCAAAGGGATATTCCATACCATATGATGGCACTGAAGGGATGCACGACGCGGACTCCTGATGGCTCTTGAACAAGGAGACGTTTATTGCCCTTTTTCACTACTACATATACCTCCCCCGTAGCCCCATGTGCTGTCCACGCGCCCGAATCCGTCTTACAGTCGGTTAGAGACCCTCAGACACGCGCCTCGAGCCAGCCAGCAATTGGCCACTGCCCAAAGCTCATCTTTAACACTGTAGCCAATTCACTTTATCTCGACCTTGCTCAAATTTTTGGTTCTACCGCTGTTTTCCTCATTATCTCTAACTCAGGGACGTGTGAGACAGCGCAAAGCTCCCTGCGAATTCCTTTCCCACACGTCACACTCAGCCATAAAAGATGGAAAAAGGAAGAAGAGGGGAGGGGTGGGCTCTCGTTGTGAAAACGTCTGTCCTCCTCCCACACACTGGCGACATGCGTTGAGGCCCTGCTTCAAGGAAGTGGTCAAGCATCGCTCATTTGTGGGAAGCAGAGAGTAATTTCTTTCCTCTGCACTTCCACATAGCCTTTACTTGTTTTGTTTAGTTTTCCCTTTCCCCTTCCATTTTCCCCTTTCCTTTTTTTTTCCCCTTTAGTTAAATTGTTAATTGTTTAGTTAAATTGTTTAAATTGTTTAATTAATAATAATCTTTCCTTAATAATTATTTATTTTTTTCCTTTAATTAAATCGTCCTTATCTCAACCCGTGAGTTGTTCTTTCCTTTACTTCTTCCCCTCCTCATCTAAGGAGGGGGAGTGAGAGAGCGGTTGTGGTGTTCAGCTGCCTGAACCACCACAGGGTGTCAGGGTCTCGGCTTGGGAAGGACCTGGTGTCCACGTCCCCATCTCCGCCACCGTGGGAACCACGAGTGCAAATCCCCTTTAATTAATTTAGCAGAGACCGTGTTCAATGTAGCTCCTTGTGTCGTCCCCTCTCACCCTGCCACTGGGAAGAAGGGAGCCTGGATGTGCTGACCATCGTCACCTCTTCCTCAAAAACCCTCCAGACAGAGCTGTGGTCCAAGTGGGCTTTCTTTCTGGGGCACACATATTCTGATCCCTGCTACGGTCATTCATGGCAGTGAAACCGAAGCTGCCCGCAAGGAGTTTGCAAGGCAGGAGGGCCTCAGCCCTGAGCAGCGGCGTTAGCAGGTGGCAAATGAGATTCAGTGATGGCAAACTTACTCTCACCTTCCAGGAAAGAGGTGCTCCCGAAAAGAACTTCAGAAAAATTCACCTCCAGTGTCTGGAGGCAGCCAGAAAGGAAATCTGAGTGCTGGGATTTATGAGGATGGGCGCTGACAAAAATTGGTGTGTCACTGTACCAAACTTAAGGGTACTGCATGCCACACACTGTGCGTGCTGCTGGTGTCCTGTCTCTGCAAATACTAGGACAAAAAGTGGTATAAAGGATGGTACAAAGTACTCCATCCCACAGGAACCCTATCCTATATGCAACACGGAACTGTCATTGCTACACTTTAAGCCCACTGTTTACCATCCAGCCCACAGTAGGCATGGAGAACATATGTAATCCCCATCCCATGACCTTTCTCTTCCAGATTTGCAGGGCATCACAGCTCCCACTTTTTTTTTCTCATCATCACGATCTCAGTTATTGAAGATTTTTGTTATAGACTGTATTTTCTTGGTCCATTAACCCTCTCAGCTCTAGACTCTATGCAACTATTCCACCCCATCTTGGAACACGGTGCTTAGACAGCGAGCAGTGCACTACCTGAAAGTTTAGCAGTCAGCAGTAATAAATGGATCGGTTTAAGTGCCTGAGCAGTGATAACCCTTAATACGTATACAAAGAAATAACGATTTCTGCCGTTTCCATAGCAGGATGACATTGTACCATTCTGTGCACCTCGCTGCCCAGTGCAATCCCACGCCTCTCCTGCAGAACTGCTGCACTGCCAGGTATTGCCTGCTCTACCTTCTCCAACGATTGCTCCCGTCTTTTGCAAACAATGCAGCTCACCAGCATTCTCCCACATGCTGCAGTCCCTTTCAGCCTGCTGTTTGCAAATTTAGTAAGCACAATCTTTATTCCATTATGCAATTTGGTAATGAAGACCCCGGATAGTCCAGGACTCAGAACAGCCCTCTGAGATGTCCTTCTGCCATCACCATGGTAACTGGAAATTTAGTAACTCGTGTTCATAGACCGTTTTGCCTTCATTTCCTTTAGGCCAATGTCATGATCAATATGGACGGAAAAAAAGAGAAAGAAAAAAAAAGAGAGAGAGAGAGAAAAAATACCCAAATAGCTCTAAGGCCAAATGAATGTGATGAAAATGTTGTAGAGCATCAGGTTGGAAAAGACCCTTGAAGAACGTCACTGACAAAGTGGGGATGAACACAACCTGAAAACCGTTTCCTATGATGGATTTGATGCCCCAGTGCTGTCCGCCAGGTCTGTGCCTTGCAGATGGTGTCAAGAGCCACTGCCTGATCAGAAGGACGCCCAGGCCAGATTCCTGCAGCCCTGGAGAGCAAACCTGCCCCAGACAGCTCCTGCTGCTTGAGCAGGGCTGCAGCCCATGGTGCTGGGTGGCCGAGTGCCGGCAGCTGGATCTGGAGGAGGGGGAATTGCCCCTTTGTGTCCAGATTGGTGCAAGCGGCTGGGAGCTGGGAGGTGAAGCCTGCTGGAACATGGCCCCAGCCGCCGGGCACCTTTGGGAGTGTGTCCAGCAGGTTGCAGTGACATTGCACGCGCCAGAAAGCAAATGCAGCCTCTCCAAAGATGGCTTTGCTTGAGTTCCTCCTCTGTTTGTATCAGGAATCCATCTCTAAGTACCAATATCTCTGTCTTTGTTTGTGATGAGTATTGTTCTCGGTTCCTGGCGTGCCAAGATCTCAGCTGGCCCCCACACATAAGCATTTTCTTTACTGCTTCATTCTTCTCTCGTTTTTCTCCATGCCCACCACAACAGTTAGGAAGCTAGAGAGGACAGAGAGAGGTGGAAGGTGAAAATTCAAAATTACTGCCTTCAGAGTATTCTTGTCTGGGCAACCTGCAGAGGTACAATTTTGAATACAGTATAGGTCTCCAAAGGCCGTAATTGTTGTATGTTCAGATTCCTGAAGACTAAACCGGAGAAAGACTCTTCCAAATCTCTCCTCTGCTTCTCTTTTACACTATTACCATCTTTCTCCATTCTTCCCCTTATTTGCCCTTTCTCCCAATTATTTGACACTACACGTTCATACCTTCCTAGTCCCCTTCTTCATTCTTTTCTTTTCCTGTTTGTTCTTGCCTTGATTTTTTTCTTGTTTCCCATGATCACTGCAAGGAAATAACTCTGCTCATTTCAGCAATTGGCCATTCATAAGCTTCTTAAATGAATAATTCAATTTACTTGAATTAAGCTGCTGAGCAGCTTCCTTTTTTCTTGACAAGCAATTGTTGGTTTATTATTTTTTTTAGACGCGTTTTATTTTACAGATACTGAATGTATATGTTCCTATAAATGCTCAACAGGGAATCCCTAAGTCAAGCTACTCACATTTGAATACAAATAAACACCACCACTCATTGCTAATGTTGGCTCAGCATGAGGAGCTGCAATGTTTGCATGGATTCATCTTTTCTGGATGCAAAACCAACCGCTATAATTTCTTCCTTTGAGTTAAGGCACGAGGGCTGGAAAGGATGAGTCCGGGTGAGTCTAAGGGTAGACAAAAGAAAGCAGTGCTGGGAGATGCTGAAGCACTCCGTACCACAGGAGAAACAACAGAGCTGGAGAAGAGCCAGCAGAGGAGGGGAAGGATCTTTTATGTTTCTTCACAAAGCATATTTTTCATTGTATTTTCAAATTAGATATGATGTAGCCTTGATGTAATTCAGGTTTTTTTAAGCAATTCTGGGACCGTTTGCCCTCAGGCGAATCACCCAGCCACCTTGTGCAGATATTTCATGGGGCTTATTTCTTTCCAACCTGTTCCTGGTAAGAATAGTGACCTCTGTGATCCTCGTATTGTTTACACAGGCTGCCTCTGTACCCGTAAATTAAATATTTTCCAGAGCAGTAATAAGAAATGTAGAGCCCTTCATTATTAATATAACTTTGGGCCTGTTTTCCCTTGTTCCTTACTTTGCAATTATCAATTTTTGTGACTCTTTCCCAAAATGCATAGCAGTGAGCATAGACTAGGTCTAGCAATACGCCTGCTTTAGAGCATTAGGTACTGAGGACTTGCGGCAATGATAATTGTCAGATTAATTAGACTTGTACGGTACTGCTCATTAGGTGCTCCAGGAAAGACAGATGCAATGAATGCAGGTTTAGAAAGTGTGTACCTCGACAGCTCTTTAAAACCAGACATAAAATATCCAGGAAGTGAAATGATGATGCTCTTTGCTGGTTTTAAGCTACAGCCTTTGTATTTCACCTGTAATAATTTATGCTGGGCACATTTACAAGGAGGGAGGAGGGCAGTAATAAAAGTATCCTATTGTATCCCATCCTGTTCCACTCTACTCTGTGTTGGTGCGGCCTCAGCTTAAGTACTGTGGCCTGTTTTGGGAATCACCGTATAAAGAGGACATAAAATTATTAGGGAGTGTCCAAAGGAGGGCTACGAAGGTGATGAAGGGTCTGGAGGGGAAGGCGTGTGAGGAGCAGCTGAGGTGCCTGGGTTTGTTCAGCCCAGAGCAGAGCAGGCCGAGGGGAGGCCTCACGGCGGCCTGCAGCTCCCTCACGAGGGGAGCGGAGGGGCAGGCGCTGAGCTCTGCTCTCTGGGGACAGCGACAGGACCCGAGGGAACGGCATGGAGCTGGGACAGGGGAGGGTCAGGCTGGGGGTTAGGGAAAGGTTCTGCACCCAGAGGTGGTCGGGCACTGGGACAGGCTCCCCAGGGCAGTGGTCACGGCACCTGGCTGCCAGATTTCAAGAAGCATTGGGACGATGCTCTCAGACATAGGGTCTGGTTTTGGGGTGGTCCTGTGTGGAGCCAGGAGCTGGACTTGATGGTACTTGGTGGTCCCTTCCAACTCAGGATATTCTATGAGTCTATGATTTCATCCCATCTTATCTCATCCCATCCCATTCCCTTTCAAGGGTGTCAGGCACCAACAAGCTTCCATGACATCCTTCTGTTGTAAACAAGTACGTAAAAAAACTCATTTAGTTCTTTCAACAAGACATGATATATATATATATTTTGTGGCTTGTGGTGCTCAGGGGACCTCCCTTTTCCACTGTTCTTGGCTTACTAAATTCAGAAGAGGGATTTGGTGAAACTAGATGGCCTGGGCCACAACAGCTCAGGACTGTGCCGACCATTTAGGAGTACAGCCCTGCTTAAGTTAGAGTATGGATGCCCTCTAGGTAGCTCAAGATGGCAACATTTACCGGTATTAAAGAAAGAATCATCGTTAAATATAACCAGATTTGCAGGACTTCATAAGTTGTGGAGTTGCACTCAGTGACAATTTCCCCTGGCAAAGGGCATCCACTTACGAGTTGAACATCTCCAGCAAATGAAGACACTACTACTTCTGTTAATAATTACTCTCACTCTTAAGAACTAAGCTTTCTTTCTAAGTTTAGTCTGTCTAACTGAGAAGCAGCAGCATCAGGAGGTTATGCCTTTCTCTGTTCAGTTAAACAGCTCTCTTTGATTTTTGGTTTTCTCCTTTGATTTTCCCTGTGAAAACAGTTACACCCTGAATGGAATCACTCCCCGATAATTTGATAAGCCCCTTATCCTCCTGCAGGGTGACATTTCCTACATTTTACTATATAAATCTACATCCTTTTTCCAAAATATATTCTTTCCAGCAGCATCACCAACAACCTACATTCTGTTTGATGTGAGTCAGCAGTGAATCCTTGCAGCAGTCAAGGCCAACTGCATACTGAGCTGTATCAGTAAAAGCATGGCCAGTAGGTGAAGGGAAGGGGCTGTTTCTATCTGTTTGGCTCTTGGGGACTGCATCTGGAATCCTGTGACCGGTTTGGGGCTCTTCAGTGCAAGAAAGATCCCAATAAAGGCATGAGTCCTCCTTTGCTTCTTTCTGGAGTTCGAAGTCCCTGTTGCATTGCTCTTCTCCAGAGGTCTCCTGTGACCAGACTAAGACAGCTCTTAGTTTGCCTGTTCTGGCGATGAGCTATTTGCAAGAACAGAGTCTTGATTTTAGTCTTCTGTCACTCGAACAACAATTTCACACCACAAACAATTTTACACAGTGAATTTCATGATTTTTTTACACTGTGAATCTCATCTCATATTACTCCAGTCTTCATGACAACCCAGTTCTTGCTGTATGTTACTTTAATCTTTTTTTTTCTTTCTTTATTTTTTTTTTGTTTCTGTACTGATGGAATACACTAGATTTGGGTCCAGTACATTGCTTTTTCATACTTGAATTTTTGTTCTAAGAAGAATGACCCATAAGAAAATTTCACAGCAACTGCCCCCCTGCGACATGTTCCCTTTCAAGGTTATTCCTCAGCCAATTTACAGTGCCTTTACTAACACCCCCCTTCCCCCTACACACTTCATTTAATGTAGTCTTTCACAAACTAACAGTCTTTACTGAAGTGCATTTGATAAGATCTGATGCCTTCTCTTTGCTAAAAAGCTATTTCATCAGGTTGGTCTGTTGAAAACTATTCAGCTGAGAACCCCTGATGCATTTTCTTTTGTATTCTTGTTTGCCTGTTTGTTCCCAAAGCCTTGCATAATATTGAGATCAGATCATACTCGCCTGGATAATTTCTGTTCTCGCTCTGAACTGTAATAGTGCTTGCTGTTCTCAGATTGTAGTGTATCCCCCACTTACCAGATTCCTGAGAAATTCCTGTTGTTTAATCCCAGTTTTATGAGCCCCTGTTCTGAATTTGGGGAAGGGTAATATTAAATGAACTTTGTGGGTCCCTTCCAAACGAACTCTTCTACTCTACTCTACTCTACTCTACTCTACTCTACTCTACTCTACTCTACTCTACTCTACTCTACTCTACTCTACTCTATTCTCTAAATAAGGCTCTCCTTCTTTGGGACTGACTTTCAGTGAGGCCTTTTCCAGTTATTTGCAATTTTCTGGCCTTACTTATTCCTGAATACCAAACCAAAATATTCATCAGTGTCTGTTCCTGCACACTCTGCAAATCCACCTCTCTACAATAGCAGCTCCACTTTGCCTCTGATCTTACAGTTACAGAGACTTGATGGCGAGCTATGGCACGGCTTGACTTTTTCCAGTGCTCGCTTTCTCCCTGTCCTTTTTGATTTCCAAAATGACAATTCATTGCTCTGAATTTATCCCACTCCCTACAACAGGGAGGGGAACAAAAGGCATTTCAGCATGCAGGAGCCTGGCTGACCCTGCTGGGCTACCCTATTGCTAATCTCTTTGTCACATATAAGCGTGGGTACTCTGCCCATTTCTTCTTTATTAACTGCAACCATTAATTGGGTTCCGAAGGGAAAGGTTTTCATTTCTGAATATCCAACAGAGAGAACATTTAATCCCGTGCTGAGCATCCTTTTTCCCTGACGAGCAATTTTTCAGACGTGGCCTCAATCTACTACACTCATCCTGGGAAACCCTAATTCATCCTATCCAGATTTGATCTGAAACACTCACCGCAACCTTAGCAGTCACTGCTGAACTGACAACACCAAGATGCAAATCCTGTTCCTGACATTTAAAGCTATGTGCCATTTCCCACAGTTGTGTAGCTCTTGGGACCTGTAGACACAGAGAGAAATGTGCAGATAAATGCTTACTGTAACCCGAAGAGCACAAATCTATGGGTGTTTGTAGGAAAATGCAGCTGTGGGAAGCACAATTGCTGTATAGAGACGATGACTTGGTGGCTAAGGAGGGTCCACAGATGAAGAAGGAGGTCGGCTGCAGCTGCTGCTCCTCTACTCTTCTACAAAACCTGTTGTTCCCTGCTCGTTCTAAATTAGACATGAGCTGCCCTCACTGTTCCTGTCCTCTCTTGGGGGATGCTCTATGAAACTTGTCATTCCTTCAAGCTCCCCATGGCTAAGAACGAATTTGGATGTGCAGAGAATGTAAAGGTGGACTAAATGAACTCTTAAGCCCCTTAATAACCATGGCAATCCTGTTCACTTTGTAGTGAGGAACTAATAGTTAAACAGGCTGCAATTTCTTACATTACAGGGCAGCTTGCCAGGTTTCACATGGCAGTTCTTATCTTCTAACATAACCCCCTTTTTTTTTTCTCTCTTTTAAGCAGAAGCCCTCATCAAATCTCTATCAAGCCCAAGAGGTTTTAGTTTAGAAGATATTTTAATTTATACTTTTCTAGAGGCAATTCATGATGCAGCTTTCTCCGGAATGATCTGGTAAGTTCCTAAATTGGGTCAGACCCCCAAGAACCCAGCTTTGAAGACATGAAGAATTACCCCAGCATATGCACCTCCTGGGACACAAACAACTCGATCCATATCCCATGGAAAAAACACCCAGAACTATGCTTTCAAAGCACTGCAGCTTTTAAATAGTAACCAAAAAAAAAAAAAAAAAAATCAGATCAGAAGCAGTTTGCTTTATCAGCTTACATTATCCTCATTTGCTCTTTCAGGAGTAGGTGGAAGGAGAGCCCTGCTCACTTGAATGACATAATGCTTTCCTCTGGACCCCAGAGAAATCAGAGCTGTCTCTGTTACAGACTGCAGTCACTGCATAAATGGCTGTTTAATTATCTTTCCGCTTAAAACCATGTGCAGGTCAAGATCATTTCATTAATGCCCCCCTGCTCCTTTTTTTTTTTTTTTTCAGGCTGCTGTCTAATGGAAAATATTTATAACCACGGGGGTTTCTCCTCTGTGCCATCAGCTTCTTCTCTCTCTCTTTCCAAGCTGGGGCTCCCTTTACTTCAGGCAGTAGAAGGCTTCTTAGAAGGCAGACGTGGACCCCAAAAACGAACAGCAAGGCCACACTGTGATGCCTCTTCCAAGCCTGCACCACCAGTTCCACATGTTAAATGATGTCCACAGCTCTCAGAACACCTCTTTGTCCACCTAATCAATCAGGTCACGATTATTTAAGAACACGTCAATATACAAAAGATTCTTCAGCCCCCTTATTAGGCTGATGGATGCCTCTTAGGCATTAGCTGATGTTACAAACGACGATATTTTCTGTAGAATTCAAGCTTTTTTCTCCCCCCAGCAATTTCTGGAAAAGCCAAAAGCAGATGTCAGAACAACTTCCCACATGGGTAGTAGTGCTGGAGAAAGCTCCGGGGACAGTTCGTACCAGAGCAATTGTTCTCGCTCTGTCAGAATAATTGCAGGCAACTTTGGCACCGAACTATCTGCACGTTTTGGATGGCCAGCCATGAAGACACTCCGAGAGCACAGAGACCTGCAGGTTTATCTTTGGCCAGTTCTCCTCCTGGGAATGATTTCCCCGAGCTGAGGAGAAAACCAGCCCAGAAGTTCCCTTTTCATTGTCCAGACATTTCCCTAATTGAGAAATGAAAGGTAAAAAAACAAAACAAAACAAAAAAATATAGAGGTGGAAAAGACAAAAAGCTTTGCAAAAAAACATGATAAATTTCTGATTTATGGACATTATGTAGTGTCTCGTGATTCTGATCCCCCTTTCCTTATGACAAAATGGGAAAGCTTCACTAGAAATCCCTTAAAAAGAAAACAAAAACAAACAAACAAAAAAACCCCACCATACTACCACCACCAAATAACAACTAAATCTATATTCTGCTAAAAACAATTTATTATGGCAATTTAGAGGTGAGGAACAAGCCTGTTTGCAACGTTGGGTACACATGGCTGCTCCATCACGTCCTGGCAGCCTCTGTCCTTCTGTGGTCTCATTTTGCTCGCTCTCCAGGTATCAAATCCTCAGACTTACATCGCTGGGGTTTGGGGAGAGCTGTCCTGGGAAGGTGATGGGTGTTAAGTGGGAAACAACATCTAAGTCAGCTTCGGTCAGCTCTCCTACTCTTAGGATGTTGTATAAATAGAATGACTTCTTTGCTTCTTTATAGGAGGGTTTTGCCCTCTTTTTTGCCCAGACCCACTGGCAATAGTGGTTTTGCCCACTTTTTTTGCCCAGGCACCACAAATGCTCATCCACACTTAAAAGTCGGAGCCAGAGCAGTTTTGGCCTTGGCCAGCTAGCATTGCCCAAACTCTCCCGGGCAGACCTCAGGAGTTAGCAGAGGGACTGACACCCATCAAGCTGACCCCTTTCGGGGAAGCCAGGAGACCTTAATATCCTCTACATGGCCATGCCAGCTGGCCTCGCAGCTGCCTAGGCCCTGTGAATTTCCCACCACAGGTATGGGCACTGCAATCTCAGGTGGTTTTCAGCCACAAACATCCTAGGAAAACATCAGAGGGTGAACAGTTGGGCATCTGGATAATAAAATCAGAACCTATTTCAGGAGTGAAAACAAGCAAACTGCACAGCTCTAGAAGATTACTCGTGCTTCTCCAAGGGGCAAATGGGCACGGGACTGCAGCAGATGGAGGGGGATCCTCTGGCATTCCGCAGCCAATTATGCTTTGGATTTCGCAGGCGAAACCCTGCTGATAGGAGCTCATGTAGGGGAGAAAACCTCGCTCGCTGAAAAGCCCAACATCAGGCGAATTGCCTGCCATTTGGGAGACGTGGCACCATCGGTGGTGCAACTACATGATGCCTGGGGGAGGAACCTCCTTCCAGGAACCACTTTCCACCCAGGAAGAGTGGCCAGAGACCCGACAGCTCCTGATGGTGCTCCTCAGACAGAAAGGAGGACGTGGGAAGAGCCCTTCTCCTGCCGAGGCCAGACAAACCCTTGGCATGGCAAGGGATGGACGTGGAGCAGATGGCTTGGCGTTAGGGACCTGGCAGAAGGATCGCTGGGCGTTTGGCACTGATTCAGCTGCATCTCCTCCTGCCTGGACACCTTCTGGATGTGCAGGCTACTCCTGCATGGTGGGGATGCTGTTTCTCAGGAGGCTTGCAGCTACCAGCCTCCAGAAACTGGAAAACCCCAATTAACCCATTCTCTGCATGTGTACTGTTACGAACCAAGCACAACCTCACAAATATCTGTACATCTGCTCCCCCTCACGCAGAGAAGTCTGTACCCCTCACCTTACATGTGGTTTTGTTTGTGGTGTGCACTGCCCAGCCCGTTGTTTCTCCTTGCCCCGAATAGAGCTGTGGATTTGGGAACGGAGCACAGGATCATCATCCATGCAGTGTGCAGGTCCAACAGAAATTGCACAAGAGACGCCTCGTACTCCTCATCACGTCCTGTTCATCCTCCGTTTGTTAGGAGATGGTAGTGACACCTAATGACCGTGACACCGGCGCTGCGCTGTGCCAGGAGGTGTTGAAATACTGGAGGAGAAGGAGCCTGCCCCAAACGTTCCTGACCTTGTTCCACAGGAGGAACAACGAGCCTCAGGGAACGGGGGGGCTCAGAGCTTTCTGTGGAGAAAAAGAGATTTGAGCCCAAGGTTTTTGACTACGAGCCTTTCAGCTTTTCCACCCAGCAGGTCATTTTCCCTAAAGGCAAAAAGAAAGAGGCAGGCAGTGAAACCCATGTGAGTGCTACTCCTCTTAGGAGACACATTTCCAAAGCACCTCTCACTCATTTTAGTCCCTGTAACATGCCCACAATTTGACGAATGTACTTATTTTTTTTTTCTTTTTTCTCTAAGCTGGGAGAGAGGTGATCCAAGAGCTTAGCCCTGCCACTGTCATGCCTCTACTGGGGAGACCACAGGGCTATACAAATATATATATATTTATATTTATATTTATATATATAAAGTGCCTATCACCATACTGGTAAACACTCTTTTAACCACTCTGATGGCAGGGGTAAGAATGGGAGTTGGCCTATTAGTATCTCACCACTTCTGTTTTCAACCAATTATTAAAAAAAAATAAACTACAAGACTTTGCTGGGGACCACAGGGCTACATCGGCCACATGCTCGTACCCATCAGCTGGCTGCAAGGCAGAAGGAGCTGTGTGGAGCTCCCCCTGCCGAAGCCGAAGGCATCACCAAAGCACCAGCCCTCCAAAAATGCCGAGCTGAGTCTTGCCTCGGAGGCTCCAGACCTACAGGATGGTTGGAGGTTGGATGGGAAGGGAGCAGCAGAGCAAATGTCTGGGGCTATCACCCTCACCATTCCCTGTGGTCTGGTCTTGGAAGCGATGGCAGGTGGAACTGGAAATGAGAGGAGGTAAAATGTGTGCTGATCGCTCTGAGCAGGTGCCCTCTGGTCTTTTTTCTGGGTTTGTTTAGTCAGATTAAACCAAGGATTTCTTGTACAACCATAGGCAAGCAGCACGTCGTGGTCCTTCTCATGGCCCGAAGGTGGGAGGTTGTTAGCTCTAGATTCCCACCAAAGGCTTCCCAGTCCGTCCAGTAAAATCCAGAGAGAATTGGGATTTCTTCCAGGCCATCCCAGAACCAGACTGAAAGTAGCGCTGACACATTTTTAAGTTAAATACAGGACTCCCATGCCCTGGGAGCTCCACAGCTAGGAGAGCCCCCTCTTCTCTCTTGGAGCCACTGATGATGTGGGTCACTGCCAGCACTGCCAAAAGAGCATTAAGCTTCCTTATCATGAACATTTGTATGTGTTTATGAAAAGAAAATGCCATTAAGCAGCTTTCCAAATCATTGTCAGATAAAGAAATCACCTAAACTGCCAGCATTAATAAGACACGCAAGGAAGAACCTGGACAAACAGAGAGTGAACTTGCTGCCAGAGGTGAGTATAAAATTTCAGGTCACTGTACCTAAATACCTGCACAATCTTTCTCCTGTGCAATTGCCTAGAACAGGCCGTTATCCAAAGCTGCCTGCTTGCATCTGCACTGATAGTTCCAGGCCGTTTCCATCGTGCAGGGACTGAACACTCTCAAATTTGTACCACCGAGGTAATCACAAGCAGGATGGTACGGAGCGGCTATTTGCCTCCTCCAAAGGGAGCCCTGGACACATCTGGCATGATTTTCACGCTTTGTTCTTTTCCAGAGATGAAGCAGATTGAGGACTGAGTTTCTTGAGGTGACCGAGATCCGGGGTTCTGCGCCAGTGCCAGCACCCCACTCCTCCAAGCCCTTTGCTTGGGAACCCTTCTCAGTCTCACAAGCACTCAGGGTAAATGCCAGATTTCAGCACTACCCACCTCAAAATCGGTTTTGAATCTTGCTAATTTCCTCATTTTAGTGAAACCCCGCTGTCAGTGAGCCCCATGCCAAGACGTGTTGTCTGTTCCTCTGGCTTAGTCTGGCTGCTGTGTGTGGACAACCTTTGGCTGTGTTTGCTGTCTCGAACTTTGCTAACAGCGATTTAATTCACAGCAGTAACCAAGGGAAAAGTGCACAAATACCTCTCTGCACCCTTATCACCAGCTCTCGCATGTTTGCAGAGTGATGGGACGCATGTCACGGCATGAAGGAGCACCTACAGCCCACGGATGACCCCTTTGACACCGGGAAAGTTTTGGATTGAAGCACAGGGTGACGTACAGGGGGCACAGGCACCAGAAAACCTCAGACCACCACACAGGCTGGGACTTGGGTTTGGAAGGGAAAAGTGGGCACTGCCCAAAGTTGTCAAGGGGGTGCTGAGGAGAAAGCCAGGAACAGCAGTGGTGGCTGTCGTGGGGTTTCACCCAGGTGAGGAGCAGTGTCAGGGCTTTGCACAAAGCGTGTTTGCATCTCCCCTGTTGACTTTTCCCCTACTGTTTTTTCCCCTGTTGTCTTTTCCCCTATGGTGCAGGGGCAGAGCCAGGAAAGCAGGAGCCCCGCTTCCTGCAGGGGTGCAGCCTTTTAACACGGGCTAACAGAGGATAACAGAACAGCGGGTAAGGATTTAACATAACCAAACGAAGTCCCAAAACGTGGCCGGGACAACCCCAAATCCCCCACACACCCCGGGCGGACAATTCATGCCGCGGAACCTTCCTCAGCAACCACCATTGCGCGCCGAACCCTCCCCTCCCTTCCCCGCCCGGGCAGCGTCCGCCATTTTGCGTCCCCCACACGCTTCCGCCGCGGCTCCGCCGGGGCCCGGCCATGTCGGCGGGCTCGGGGCTCGGGGGCTCGTGGCCGGTAACGGGTCGGGGCCGTTGAGCCCCCCCCCCCCCCCCCCCCCGGTTTCCCCCTCCCGGTTCCCTTCTTCCCGGTCGCGATGGAGTTCGCGGAGCTGATCAAGACGCCTCGGGCGGACAACGCGGTGCTGCACGGCCCCCGGTGCCCGGCGGTGCGCGGCACCCTGTGCCTCACCGGGCACCACCTCATCTTCTCGTCACGGCGCAGGGAGCGCGGCGAGGAGCTGTGGCTGCTGCACGCCAACATCGACTGCGTGGAGAAGAGGTGAGGGGCGAGTTTCTGTCGTTGGTGGAGGTTTAGGTGGGAAACGAGGAGATATTTCTGGTCAGGAAGAGCAGCCAGGCGTTGGGACGGGTTGCCCAGGGAGGTGGTGGCGTCACCGTCCCTGGGGGTGTTCAAGGGAAGGTTGGACGTGGTGCTTAGGGACATGGTTCAGTGGTGACATTGGTGGTGGGGGGTGGTTGGAGCAGGTGATCTTGGAGGGCTTTTCCAACCTTAACGATTCCGTGGTTCTAAAAAAAAACGGCTCACCAGAGGTGGAAGGTGAGGTCCTGCCAAAGGGATCTGCTGTGCAAACCTGGCGGCAGGAGTAGGATCTGGATTATCTCAGCCCCACATCACTGTGCAGCTGCTAGGCAGTGTCATCCCTATACTCCTCCAGCAGCTTGCACAAATCAATAACGCCCTTCGCATCATGCTTCTTACTGGACTGGTGTGGTAAAACTGAATTTTAGTTACAGCACGCCAATAGCATTTTAGTCTTGCGCATCCTCTCTTGTTACAGGAACTTCAGAGACAAATCCTAACATAGTTTCTGTCAGTTTTATGTGTTCTTCTGCCCCACCGTGCTTCCCTCAAGCTGTTGAGTGCCAGTCCCCTCTCATCTGGTCATTGTCCGCTGCATGGTCCTTTTTGCAGTTTGTTCATAATATATATTTATTTTTTTTAATTAAAAACTCAACTCCTCTCCTCATAAAGCGATCCAGAAGATACATTTCCTCTCTGACAACAAGGCAGGAAAGATGAAGCAGCAGCAGTTACAGATATGAGGCTTCCTCAGAGTGGGTAAACTGTTGGTCATGGATGAAGTTGGTTCCTGTGATTCTGATTTCTCTAAGGGTTGGAGAAATGTTGCTTTGTGGCCTGAGTGCGGACAGGAGCAGGGTGAAACCTAAGGAGATCGGCTCCCGTCTGGTACTGCTCAGTCATCGGGGTGCTTTGGCCACATCCTCATTGCTGCTTGTACTAAACCAGCCGTGGCTCCAGTTTAAAAAATTATTATAGGGAAGCTTCTTTTTTCTTTTAGCTTATAATGTAAGTTAATATGAAGGGAGAAAGGAGTATTTTAAGTTTTGATGCTGGGGAGTGGTGCATTGCTAGCTCGGTGCGTGATTTATAACGGAGCTAGCTGTGCCTGCACGTCCCTCGGTTAGCCCTTATTGCCAGCCCCAGTTTCTAAAAGGTCCCTAGAGTGGATGCCGCCCTCCTGAGAGCAGCTTTGTGAGCATAATTGCAATGAAACTCCTCCGCGTAAAAGGACAGGCGACTATATTCCTCTCAGTGCTGGAGAGGATGGAATAACAAGGCTCTTTAAACCAACAAAGACCGTAAAAAGCTCCAGTTTGGCACCGCTTCAGGGTATTAGTGCCTAACAACTGTGTTACTACATCAGGTTCATGAAGTCTCTTCTCCCAGGTCCATGATAGGAGTGTAATTCTGTAAAAGTGGTGTTTTCCTCAGTTATCAGGTGCTCATTGAGCTGTTATCAATGTTTTGTAGTTTTTTCATAACTTAAATATGACCTGTAGGATGTGATAAGAAGAGAAACAGTTTCTAGTGATACTATGTGGAGTTTTTGCTGAAGGAATTGGGGAAAGGGGGAGTAACCCCAGTGGTGGATGTACACTGGCTGTTTGGGGAACTGTGAAACAGTGCTGCAGCGAGCACGTGTGATGCACAGACTGGTTGTGCTGGAGGTGCAGAGCTTTTGGGTCAAAATGCCTCCATTCCTTCCTTCAGTGTTACTAAAATTGTAATAGGCTCTGAATGTTAACGTTTCTTTGCACAGATCACCTGTAATAACTTCAAAATAAATTAGAGGCAAGTTTGTAGCTCAAGTGAAGCAACCCGAAGCTTAGCAACAGGTCTGCTCTTAGAGCTGGTGCAGCTCTGCCCTCCTTTCTGTGGTCTATCCCCTGCTTAGTCCCCCAGGGGACTGGAACTTGGTCCTTCACTTCTTGCCTGCTCCTGTTTCTTGCATCACCTTCGGTGCTGTGAGCACTGCTGTGGTGTGCAAGGAGACTTAGCTGCTTTTCCTTAGTTCACTGCTCTGCAAACAAAAATCTGCATCGCTTCTGTGAGTGCTGCTGGCTACTTGATGTAAAGAAAACATTATCTGCTCAGATGTAGGCCTTTTTTCATATCTGCAAGGAGGACTGGAGAGGGCGTCTGTGTGCTATGTTTGCTCTGTAGCATAGTTTTTCTGGGTTGATTTCCAGCTGAAGTTCCCAGTCTTATCAGGGGTGAAAAAAAACAACCACTAAACATTCCTTTTCTCTTGCGTATTTTAAAGCAAAGCCAGGGTGAAAACCTTCTCTGTCTTGTAATACGTCCACTCGCTGCCACATCACAAGGGTGGAATAGAAAAGCAGAGCACAACTTGAAAAATACCAAATATTTCTCTGTTGTCATCTTTCCAAAACAGATATATCTATGTATATATGTTGCAGATGAATTACTACTAATGGAATTTTATCTTACAGGCATGTGTTGTGGGAAGAGATCTAATACCTCACCGGACCTTAGAAGATCTTGTTCCTAAGAGGCTCTTTCTTCCTGTCTTGCTGCAGGTTTGCGGGCTCGCTGGGTACCATCGTTATAAAATGCAAAGATCTGCGAATCATTCAGCTGGATATCCCTGGCATGGAGGAGTGTCTGAACATCGCCAGCTCTATTGAGGTAAGAATTCATGATGATAATCACACTTAGGTTCTCAGACCTTCATCGGACCTCAGCCTTGGCTCTTCTCAGTCACGGAAGACCTCACTGCTGTTGTGGAAGGTGAATGTGAATAGCGGGATATCTCCTTTCAGTTGTTAAAACTCTATTTGTTGTTTGTGGGTATTTTAAAAACAAACAAAATGCTAAAAGACTACTTAATCAAATATTTCCCAATAGCATTTGGAAAAATGATGCTCAGCAGAATTATGGTGGAGCATGAGGAGGTGAAAACAAATCAGACCAAGTAAGTTTCACATGTCTCAAGCAGCGTTAACAACTCTTTTAACAAACTCTGAGTTTAAAGCTCAGTGGCAGGATGTAGGAGGTATCCCATTAATTATACCTGTTTGGGATGCATCGTCCTCACTCTTTGTTGCACTGTTAAATAGCACAGCCTGCACAAGTGATACTATGCAGACAAATCCCCAGTTGTGGTTAAATTGTCTGTTATCTTTTTTTTTTTTTATGCTGCTCTGCTCTATGACCGTTAAACTACCCTGCAGGTAAACTTAGTGCTTCAAACTTAATAGTTCCATGCTTTTGGATGATGTCAGCTTGCATCACCAGTATTAGAGAAAAACACCACTTTCTGTGTGTTTTAGGAATGAAACAGCAGTTTGAATGAATTTTAACTACTTGTTTGTTTCTGTCATCCTTGCAGGCACTTTCCACGTTGGATTCTGTCACCCTCATGTACCCGTTCTTCTACCGGCCCATGTTTGAAGTCGTTGAAGATGGCTGGCGTTCTTATCTGCCTGAGCAAGAGTTTGAGCTCCTCAGTTCGGTGGTAAGCTGAACCTAAAGGTTTGCACAGACACTGAAGTGTTTCACTCAGTGCCTGGGTTGGAAATCCTCTGTGGGTTATAATAGCTGATAATGCCTGGGTGAAAAATGAGTGGTGCTCCTGGTGCTCCCTGTAAACGTCCGGCATTTCTGCATGTGCTAAATATTCCTGTTTGGCACTCATATTTCACCTGGTGGAAATGGAGTTTTGAGGTTCATGTAAAAGCTGCCTGGGAGGATATGAACGCAGGAAATGTTTATCCTTTGGGGATGCTTCCTCGTTGTAAGAATGAGTACAGGACCTTTGGTCTGGGTTTGTTCAAGTTAAGTTTTCATCTGGAGCAGGACGAATCTTTGTCAACGCCTGAACTGAAACAAAGCTGTCTTTAAACACAAACAGAAACTTAGAAATATAAATTATAGCCCTCTAGGAAGATGATAATGTGCATGCCCACTTCCAGATACTTGCAGGATTCTGCCTGGTTTGATAGTGCCTTGGGTTTGCATCTCTGTGTTTCAAGTCCTCCACATTAAATATGCGCACTTGCTGCATCGCTTATGTTCCTGAGACCACATCCATTAGTACAGCATCAAAGAACATCGATTTATTTTTTTTAAATACGCAACCGGGCTTGTCTGCAGGATTTGTCACTTCCTGTTTATGACTAATAACTGAATAATGTGATTAGCTCGGCCAGATTCACATGATGAAATCAGAAAATCAAAAGAGTTTAGGGGTCTTTCTATTTTTGTCTCATAATTAGATGCATGTCCCATCTTCACCTGCTGTCAAAAGTAATAAAACCTGACCTTTTCTAATAACTAACCGCACAGCTTTTGTTTTAATTCAGTTGGGTGAGTCAAACCTAAGATCAGGGTGCTGTCCTGTTTGGAGGCAAAGCAGCGGATGTTTTCCAGGCTCAGAGGCATTTCAGGGAGAATCGAAAGGCAAGAAACAGAAGCGTGCCCTCTGGTGAGAGGGGAGATCGTGCAGGAGCAGGATTGAGGGCAGCAGCAGGACATCCCTGAGAGCTCAGTGGAAGCTTGCAGGAGATGGTTCTTCTGTTCATGTCTTTCTGTGTGTAGTTTAAAACCTTTCTGGTTTTCAGGAATCAGATCACTGCGGACTTTGGGATTTACCATCACGCAGATGCAGCTGCTAACAAAATCCATTGTTACACTTTTGTCTTTTAGAGGCTTTAAAAGGGCACTGATAACTTATTTGTGAATCCCTTGGCTTTCTGAACATAGATTCCTGGTAAGAAATACGAATATATTCCTTCCCAGGAATTGTTCCTTATAATTAAAAACCTAATGATTTATTCCTTTAAAACATACATGTCTAACAGCTGTTGATTAATTCTTGGCTTTTAACCTAGAATTTCAGATGTAACTTTTTTTTTTTTACAAGAAATGGTGACAAAAACCACGCTCAAGTGACTTGCTTTCCCTGAACAACAGATTTAAAAAAAATGGTGTTGACCAAACATTTCTTGTTCTATACTTAAACTTTATTCTGGGACAGGCCAGAGCAAGTAAATGGCGGATTTTCTTAAGTCACATGAGTGGAATTCAGAAGCTTACTTCCCTCTCCCTTAAATCATCCATCTGTCTGTGTTGTGCCTCCAAATTACTGTGAGATGAGACTTCAAAGATACTACAGACAAATAAGAAAGGAGCAGAGAATGCACAGGATAGATGGCGTTTGCTTATCCAGCTGTTTTTTTTTTCCTGGAGGCACTGGGTGCATGAGACCTGGACTGGCTACAGGTACGTCAGGTGAAATTTGTTTTAAAGAAAATTGCATTCCTCGCTGTGCTCCTGCATAACCAGCGAGTAGCTGAATGGAATTAGAGTATATGCAATGAAAATACTTCTTTTTCTTCTGAGGAGCTGAGGAAAAGCTAACAGGTCAGGATGAAGGAATTTCCTTTCTGCCAACTTCTACAGTTGCAGGGTACTGTGAGCTGTAACGCTGAAAACTCACGCTCCTCTTCAAGATAAGGGAACAGCCCTGGGAAGCTTATACACTCAAGGGATAATCAACGTGAAGATATTTCATTGCCACGGAGCTCGGTTTCTTTGCCTATTTCTTCTTTTTATTTTTTTTATTTTGTTGCCAGCGTAGGAAAGCTGAGGGTTCTGGACAATTCAACTGGTTTGTCTTCTCTCCTGGAGTTCTTACAAACAGGTGAATTTTCAGGCTTTGGTCTCGGCTTGCAGTGTAGCAGATAATTGTGAAATACAGGCAATCAGACAAGCTTCAGTCTTTGCCTGCATCTGTTTTGCTTCTTGTCTCTGCACTCTCTGTTATAGGGCTTGGTGCCTTCTGTCCATTCCTTGGTACTGGCCTGCCATCACTGCTTTTCAGGATTCTTCTAGGTCTGTGAAGGCTTCTCGAACTGTCGTCTAAGGCTTGTTGTTTTACACAGTTTTGTTGAAAATGAACTTTTCTATCAACTGCAAGCTCTTCGGAGGAAGAATAACTGTAGTTTTAGCTTTCCAGTACAGTGACATTTGAAAATTGCTGTCTCTAAACAAGTACCAGGACAGGCAAAATAGAAAGAAGAGAAAGTTAATCCTGCTCTATGTTTAGGAAAACACTTCTGACTACCTTTTTGTTCCTCCTTTTGGGTCCTCTCCTCCTTTGTGCTCACCCTGCAATCCTTTGCCACTTTCAGTCTTAACTGCAATTCTTTTTTCCTGAATCCTTAAAGCTCAGGTCTCTAGATCTCTTGCCAAGAGAAGTAAATGTTAACTTTGCACTTTCTGAGCTTCACGGAGCATACGTTTTTGATGTCTGAAGATGAGGTCCACCTCTTCTCTCTTTCCTTGCAATCCGTGCTGCTTCCTGTGTCTGCATCTACTACTGCGTGTAGCTGAATTGCTAATCCCTCACTCTGCCTGTTAGTAATGGCAGAATTTTTTCCAAAATGCAGAGAGACCCCAAGAAAAATCCACGAAGACGTTTGCTCTGTTGGGTTTATACTGTCACCTGTTCATGTTGGAGTACGCTTTAACAGTCTGAAGCTGGCTCTGCAGAGGTTCGCTGGATCTCTGCACAAGTAGCTCTGATACAGGAGACGAACGGGGCTAATTGCTGCCCTTCTCCTCCTTCCCCTGTAACAGTAAATTATAACTGGCTGACACAACGGTATCATCTATCTCGTGTTATAAATGGTGAGGAGAGGAGGTTGTGAGTCAAGTTACCAAAGTGGGAGATAAATCAGGTTGATACTCTTCTATTCCTCTCGTACTGGTGATGTCGGTGATGGCCAGTCTTTCAAAAAGGATACTAAAAGGTTTTGATTCTGCCCTCCCTACGTCTTAGGTAACAGTGAGGTGTTTCAGTTGTTTCCTGTATCACACATACTTCTTAAATTGTGGACAAATTGCACACCATCGTATGAAATCTACTGTAATTTGACACAGGCACCCCAAAAAGCTGTAAAAATATTGTTGTTGGCACAAAAAGCACGAACTGTGACCGGCCAACCTCCCGTCTGTGATCCAGACACTGTTTCATCTCTGCCTGTGACACGATTGCCAGAGGCAATTTAACTCTGCATCTGGGAGAGCCTTTACCTTGTAAAATGTAGACGTTCACAGGGGCCGTTTTGAGGTTACTGAATAATGAAATAAGCTTGCAACAGGGCTGCTGCAAGACCGTCTGGGTAGGCTGCTCAACACAGTGCTGAGCACTGTTCCTGATGATGGTAACACCC
Source organism: Anser brachyrhynchus (assembly GCF_964034855.1). Classification (NCBI taxonomy): domain Eukaryota; kingdom Metazoa; phylum Chordata; class Aves; order Anseriformes; family Anatidae; genus Anser; species Anser brachyrhynchus. The sequence goes on along the minus strand of NC_137696.1, from coordinate 123,185,266 downwards.
ATGTGTGTGCTTTCCAGCATCTTTTTCTTAGGCTGCCGCCAAAAGAGACAATTTTGCTGTATCCTGGGCCCCACATCCCTTGCATTGCATCTGTTGATGATGAAATCATGTCGTGAATCAGATCATCATGTTTGTCTGGCGGAGATACTTCATTGCAAGAAGCATTTCTGGTTCAATCTTATTTTTCCACTGGACAAGCAAGCCAAGCAGATTGCTTCGTATAACCAGGTACAGGCAGGCTTTTTTTTAAGAAAAAAGGAGAGAGGAGAAGAGACCTTTCTGATCAGAGTCATGCAGTTAACGCGTGTCCAAGCTTTCTGAATCAATTTTTGTTATAATTTGTGTTCTGTTACTGGATAACTTAACTGTCATGCTCTTCTCTTGCTTCCTCTGATACCTGCTTTGTTCCCCTGCCTTTTTGTCTAGCTGAAGCTTTCTCTGAACACAGGTTTTTACAGCATCTTTGAGGTTTTTGCATGCTGCAGTTGCAGAAGTCTTTACTGGTCCATACCAAAAACGCCTCATATGAGAAATTACTTGGGGTCTTATTTGCTTTCTTATATTTGTGTCCTGTCTAGTAACTAAATATAAAAAAGAGACCTTAATAGCAGCTGCCTGTTCCTCTTCAAAAGACTTCATTTCACTTAAATTTTTTGCCTGGAGCTTTCTACAGGCAAATCTGTCACTCTGCCTCTATTTTTAAGAGGCTAACGCTGTTGCTAAAATCCAAACATGCTGTAGGGGCTTCTGGGTCACTTTCCCCACCAGGGTTTCTGCCAGCAGTTTTGGTTGGCCGTAAGGAGTTACAGAATAAGGACACAACGACTAAAGATGCAGCCCAGCAAAGCCACCACCCTGCTGCCAAGTGCCACGAGCTCTGTTCCTGCCAAGCTTTAGGTGCTGCTGTGCTGGATTCAGTAAGCGAGGGCTTCTCGTCAGTGAGGCCACTTGTTGACCTTTGGTTTTGCCTGAGGTGGAGCCAAGGCTTGTGTCTGACCCCGCGTATCTGGTAGCCTGAGCTCGCTGGCAGAAACACCAGCCGCCGGCTGGAGCGTGCCGATGTTCAGCGGGTTCTTTCACAAATGTTTGGCTGCTGGAAGCTGAAAAATGATGTAACGGGAGTTCACCTTGGTGCTCAGACGCTGCCGTGGTTCCAGGAAGTGCTTTTGGAGGAAGAACTGTCGTGGTTTACGTTAAGCAGAGCCCACAGGAAAGAACCAAGCTGGAAATGTTAAATCGTAACTTTTAACCTCCAAGCAGCTTTGTCATCTGGAGCTGAGTTGTCTGCTAATGCAGTAAGTTGCATTATAGTGCGTGCTGAAGACACGCTGTTTTCTGTGCTTGTGAAATAATGAAAAGCTGCTACCACCCGTTTCTGACCATGGGAGCTAAATGGGGAGCTGTTGTGGAACAAATCCCTCACCTCAAGAACCAGGGTCATCTTATAAAGGGTCATCTTATAAAGTTTTGCAGGCAGCAGAAGAGATGACTGTGTGCTGGTTAACGAGCTTCTGGGAGCTGCTGCAACAAGATGTGGTCGGAGATCAGGAGATTTGGGGTGGGAGGATCGGTCAGCAGACCTCTAAATGGATACTAAAGGGCTAGGCAGGAGCATACCTTCTGATGTCTGTGATACATGCATGCGTTGTGCCTTTGATCTGACTGATCGGTGTAGTTACGCTCTCACAGGGGGTTCAGAGTCCTGGGTGAGCAGAAGTGGTTACGCTCGGTGATAAGTGAGCTTTTACCTGTGGTGCAAATGGAACAGATCACCGTGTGTGCGTGCTTTGTTCTGAGCATGGAAGTTCCTCTTCGCTGTTACCTTTCACTCTAGCAGTAATACTCTGTTTTCTGACCTAACGCCTAGAATTTCTTCCCTTTCAGACAGATGAGTGGCGTCTAAGCTGTGTCAACAAGGAATTCTCTGTCTGTCCCTCCTACCCTCCTGTTGTTACTGTCCCCAAATCCATCGATGACGAAGCGCTCCGGAAGGTCGCACTGTTTCGCTACGGCGGTCGTTTCCCAGTCCTCAGCTATTACCATAAGAAGAACGGGATGGTAAGTTGGGATGGCTGGTGGTTGTACCTGAAGGAAGCGCGTGAACCTGCTCAAATCCCGTCAGCCTCTCTTAATGAGCAGAACAGCTTGTGCTCTAGACTTAATGCAGTTCATGAGACGTTCACTCATTATTTTCCAGCTTGTTTGTAAGTGTATGCATTGAAACTGGTTCTAGGCGATGGAATGAGTAATCTCCATCCTAGAAATAGCTATTAGCCTGCTTGTTTGGGCGCGTACGTGGCATGAGCTTGTCTCATCTTGCTCTTAGTGCTGGGAGCCTGTAAAGCCACTGTTGGCACCCTTCCTCGCTTCGTCTGCCAAGAGGCTTCACGCTGCAGGGATGGCAGAAACCACATTGTCATGTCTCTGGGTGGTGGGCCGGCTCCTCTGCAACGGAGTCACGATGACAGCAAGCGTGCCCGGAGCCAGCGCTGCTTCTGCCGGGTAACTGTCGGTGGAGTGATCGGAACAATCTGTTCTCCGAGCCTCTCAGCTTAACACGTTTCAGGAGCAGCAAATTCTTGCTGTTGCAGGCTTCGCCGCCTCTCAGCGAGCCAAAATCTAATTGAGGCACCGATGCGCTGTAATTAAGAAATGCACTTTATGAAATCGTTGGGTAATTCTCCGTATCTCTTGCTGATGTAACTTGTTCTAAGGATGTTGGGGTGTTCCGCTGGCAGCTTGCAACCTCGATGCACGCTTCTGAGTCAAATGCTCTTAAGTGTTCTCACCTCCTGTTGCCAAGATTTGTAAGGCCTGAGTTAGAGGACATCTAATCTGACCCAGCAGTGTGCTACCTTCAAATTTTTTTTTGCCTTGCTTTTAAAATCAGCTCTCCACCAACTTCATAAGTAGCATTTTCTGCTCTTTTTCTGCTTGACTGAAAGCTCTTGAAGGAAGACATGTTCAATTATCCCTCTGAATTGTGCATGTATCAAGTGTGAGGAGTGTAGCAGCGTTTGGCTCAGTGCTTGAACTCGTGGCAGTAATGCTGTCTGTCGTGTTGCTCTACTGGCTTTGAGTTCTCAAGTACAGCCGGAGCTGCTGACTGGCTGCCCTCACGTTTTAGTTGTTGGAGCTGTTGGGATGCGATAGCTTTCTCATTTGAAAGGTGTTTACCAAAGGAATCTCAACTAATAAACCTGTTGAATTAGGATTTATTAGCCTAGCCACTGAGTAAAACTGTACCTAGTAGACATCATTAATATATAAGTGACTAAGATACTGTAAAAATGGATTTGAAAGAGACCTTCAGAATGAGAATCCTAAAAATGGTGGTTTATAAAGGAGGCAGCAGCAGGAAGGCAGTTCAGTGGCTTGCAAAGATGGTTCTACAGGAATAATTAAAGAACAGCTCTGTAACTTAGAAAGTGGCCGGCCAAGTGATTGCACGACTTAAGGATTTCTAGTTTGTTTGTTTTTTAAATAAACTCTGTCTCTGTGAGTAATTGCACTTAAGAACCGAAGAAAAGAACTGCAGGGTTCAGAGCAAGAGGGAACAGCAGCTATCGGAAGAACCAGAGGAATGTGGGATGGTGTTTCTGGGCATCAAGCTGCTTAGATCAGTGTGTTTGACCCTCTAAATGTTGTGGATTGAACTTAAAGCAGAGTTTGTTCCAGACTGAAAGCCACGGATCGCTTGAGCCCCAAGTCTCAAGCCTTTGTCTCCTAATTGATGGTTGTTTGTCCTCGCAGGTCATGATGCGCAGTAGCCAGCCTCTAACGGGTACGAACGGCAGGCGGTGTAAAGAAGACGAGAAGCTGATTAACGCCACGCTGCGGCCTGGAAAGCGCGGCTACATCATCGATACAAGGTCCCTGAACGTAGCGCAGCAGGCCAGGGCCAAAGGAGGGGGCTTTGAACAAGAAGTGTACTACCCCCAGTGGAGGAGGATTCACAAGTGTATTGAGAGGTGGGTGAAACCACACAGGCCCTCGTCTGCTAGGCTTTGCAGGGTTGCATTGGCAGGGCTAGTTCCGTAAAGTAATTGGCTTCTGTAGAAAGTGACCGGGCATCCTGGTTACTGTCAAACAGGGTCCCTTTCTTGCAAAGTGAGGATGCGTGAGTGATAAAGACATTTGCCTTTGGGAAAGCTGTGTTTAGTTCCTTGTTCTGAACAACCTGCTGCTGCAGGTTTCAGATATCTGGCAATCTCCCTATTTTTCTGACCATCTCTAGCTGCAGTCCAGCCTTCCCGTGTTCCTCTTTTGTTTTCCGTGAGGAGCTAATAGAAGGAATTTCCTGTCCTCTGCTTTGAGCTGCTAGTTTTTGCTTATAAAAAATTATGTGGAGTTGAGCTTCATGTTGATTACTTTGCAGGTGGATGTAGGCGTCAAGCGCATTCATTCCTCTCTGTGTAGCTCATGCTTCTAGTTTTTTTAAGCTTTTTGAGATCTAGTCTACTAGCTGCACCCATTATTACACCTGAGTGCACAGTGGAATCAGTGGTGTTAAAGCGGCATTTGATCCAGCAGTACTTCGGTGCCCCTGGAAGGCATAGTATGAAACAGGACCAGAGAAGCAGCTGTTGTACCAGCTGTGTGCAGAACGCCAGCCCTGCAGGGCTTGAGGACATACTGCAACAACTGTAAAAGTGAAAATTTGTCCTTCCTCCCGCTACATCTTTCTTACATTCTTCAGAATGTAGCCAAACTTGGCGTGGCTCTGTGTAGTGAAATTGAGCCTAGTTTAAAGTTTTCTGTGTTACAGCGGGGTTGCAGCTCTACAGGTTAAAACTTGCCGTGCAGTAGAAAGAACAAAGCAGCACTTGGAGCCTGGCAGATGTTTGCTAGTGCCCATGCGGGACTGCAGTAACGCTTGTACTTGGTGATGGCAGTAAGGCTCCTGAAACACGCTTTACATGTATGGTGTTCATACGGCTGAGCACGCACAGAGCTCTGGTAAGAGAAGGAAAAGGCTGCACTGTTGTAACACCTCATGGAGCAATTTGTTTTGAAAGTGGAGAAGCTGCTTGTAACCAACGAGTGGTGTTCTGCTGGCGCTTAGCCACGGTTTGGGATTCCCACTGAAAGCAGGCTTGTAGAGTTAACGAGGTACAACATCTGGGGGCTCGTACTTGTGATGTAAATGCACACAAGTCTTAGTGCTGAATTTTGAGATCAGAATGTTTTTGTGTGTCGCCGTGGTTGCTGTGGTCCTGCTGATGTTTTCAACAATATTTTGCTCTTCCCGAAGGTTTAATATTCTGCAGGAAAGCCTCATCAAACTTGTGGAAGCTTGTAACGACCAGTCACACAACATGGACCGCTGGCTCAGTAAGCTGGAAGCTTCCAACTGGCTGACTCACATCAAGGAGATACTAACAGCAGCTTGTCTAGCTGCTCAGTGCATTGACAGGTAAAGCTTTTTTCAAAAAAAAAAGCTAATTTTCTCATTCACTGGTCACAGTTTTAATCGTTAAATACTCTGTTTTCTTTAGGTGGCATTTAGACCATTAGTAATTGGCACCATGAACTAGCTTGCTTGCACCTATGCAAGATGCTATTTCATCAGCGTGGTTAAGGAATGTTCCGTCGTATTTGCGCTCTTGAGTACAAGCCTGAGGGAGGAAACACTGACTGGGAATAGATATTAGATAATCTAGGTGACATCTGTTCCTACATCTGATTCAGCCCCTCTAATTTAGTTTGCTTTACTGAAGGTTTAGGTGAGAATGTGCCCATCTAAAATACTGTGTGGTAGCCTAGCAAAGTGACAACAGTATTAATAAAAAGTTGGGTTGTTGAGTTGTTTGTTTTTTTTTCAGCTGAAAGTTTCCAGTACCCCACTTCACTTCCAGAGACTAAACCGATGGCATTTCTTTGTTTTCCCCAGGAATTGGTCCAATGCTTTTTGCTCTCAAAATTCTTATCTCTTTAGTCCTATCTGAGCCGTCTTGCTCATCCCTTATAAGTGTTTGTGACCTCTTTTAACCTGACACTTACTAAATCCTGCTGATTTCACTAGCGTGTCCTCAAAATCTCTTCATATCTCAGGCTGGAGAGCGAAAGCCAATGGTCAGGTGCCAGGGTTTGTAAAAACCCAATGCAGGGGTCTAAATGCGATGGTCTTTTCGTGGCTCTGAAAGGGGAAGGCCCTTCTCAAAGCTCAGGGAACCTTAAGCTTTCTGTAACAGTCAGGAAATCGGTTACACAAACAAGATGAAATGCAGTCTCATTGGTAAAACAGCATTACTGCATTAAAATATGAGCTGCTGTGCTTTTTAAAAGCACTGACAGCGTCTGCTTAGTTACAGACTGTGCCAGGAAATGATTGCTCTTGATCAATAGTTTTATCTGTAACTCTTTCCCCTTGTACACAAGGGGAAAGATCGGTGATGAAACTTGTCTGGCTTGCTGGGAGAGTAGGCAGTTTTGTCATCTTTAACCTCCTCTTTGCTTTTTCTGTTTACCTGGAGTTAGGACACGCCAGCTCGGACCTGCTGCCTGGCCTGCCTCGCTCAGAGCCTGCTGGTTAGGGCTGAGTTGATGAGAGCGGTTCAGTTACATTGGCCCCAGGGCAGGAGTGGCTGGGGTGTGTTGTGTCTCTGTGGCCTCTGTTGTGTCTTAAATTCTGGGGCCAGAAAGGTGAAAAGTGTTCCTGGCACACGCCGCTTGGGGAGCACATAGGCTTGGCAGTGAAGTTTTGCAGTTAAGGGGCCTCTGCCACTGCCTGGGGGAGGAAGAGAGTATATAAAGATTATCTATGCTGTAGAGGCACTGGGTTTATTTTAGACATAGGACTGTAGACAAAGATGTTGCAATGTTTAAGGTACAGATTTTTTTGTTCTGTTTTTCAATTCAAAACGCAGGTAATGTCTGCAGCGTGGTGGATTGATCTGTTTTACCCGTGCTGTGCTGATTAGCTTGGGTCTCTGCACAGAAATAAATCCAGCCTGCAGTTAATGTCCTTGCTAGGTGTAAGGATGGTGGCAGAAGTGAGGCATTGGGTCAACGTATGGGAGGAGTAAGGGTTATAAATGCAATTCAATACCATCCTGTCCTTAATTGAGTAGTACTTAAATTAAATTTGGAGAGCGTATCCAAATACAGCCTAGGATGGAAGAAGAGGAGAGGAAATCATTTGTCTTAGTGGCGACTAGGGTGTGGGGAGTGACAGCGTGTGGGTCCCCAACAATGTGCAAAAACCTTCCTGCCCCAGACTGTCCCACCTCAGGCTGCCCCTCACGTTGTTCTGCTGCTTCACTTGTGCGGATGGTAAGTTGAGAAGCCTTTGTGCTTGGCTCTTAGACAAGCTTCCTTGCTCAGCGCAAGCAATTCATCTTCCTTTCTGGACACCAAGCTCTGCCTCTTCTTTCTCCTGCACTGGCTCATTGGCTTTGCTTACAGTAAACCCCAGTGAAGGTGTAAGTGTAGTTAAGCCCGGGTGTAAGCAAGAATCTCATCAGACTGTTGCGATGCTGACGTCCACGGGATGTGCAAGTCCATGGGATGTGTTGTGCTCATTCATACTGTTACTCCGTTCCACCTTTCTCGCAGGGAAGGTGCGTCCGTGCTGGTTCATGGGACTGAAGGAACGGATTCGACACTCCAGGTGACTTCTCTGGCACAGATTATCTTGGATCCAAGGTGCAGGACCATACGTGGCTTTGAGGCTCTCGTCGTGAGGGAGTGGCTGCAGGTGAGTACTCGGGGATAGAATGGCAATCTGTTCTGTTCCCACTTGTGTTGAGAAATGGCCTGAGAGGCAGCAAACAAGTCGGGCCTTGTTGCAGCCCTGCTTCGTGTGAGCAGCCCTTGTCCGAAGGAGCACCATTATTACTGAGTCATTTGTACCTCTGGCGTTCCACGGGGCTTGTATCTCTCACCTTAATTCTTCAGTTTGAGGGAACTGCCTCTTGTGTGCCCAAGGTGAACGTCTCTTTAGAATACTAGAAACACAAAATTTTAATTCTGCTCTGTGCTGTTGCAGCTAATGTCCTCGGACTGGTCCTTTGGTGCCCCTACGCTAGTTTGCTCTTGATAAAATCCTCTGATCAAATACAGTGGCAGCTACAGAGCCAAAAAAAGGCAGAGATGCCTTTTTTTTTCCCATGCCTTTTTTGTCCATGCTCACTAGCAATTTATCACTGGATGTTTGATGAAGCTACAGTTGTAGCTAATAATAATATATTAAATAACGGTAGTAGAGTAGTTGCATGGACAGAACTGGCTCTGAAATCCTTGCTGTATGTATTCACATCCCTGTGCTTTGTGTGACGCTCTCTCTGATTTCTAGGCTGGCCATCCTTTTCAGCTGCGCTGTGCCCAGTCAGCCTACTCGAACACAAAGCAGAAGTGGGAGGCCCCAGTGTTTCTCCTCTTTTTGGACTGTGTGTGGCAAATCCTGCGTCAGTTCCCTTGCTCTTTTGAATTCAACGAACAATTCCTTATTATGCTCTTTGAACACGCTTACGCTTCGCAGTTCGGGACTTTCCTGGGAAACAACGAAAACGAAAGGTGGGTGAGGATGCTTCCTTTGAACCTTGTAAATATCAGGCTGTATCTGGCAAGAAAAAGAAGTTTATAGGCTTGAAAAAGGTGATTGTGTGGTCTTCCTTAATGCAGGTGAGGTTCTTGCAGTTCTGTGATCTGTGGCAATGGCAGTGGATTTTTCCCTTTTACAATCGGGACATTGTGAATAAAGGAATTTGTGGCTTTGTCAGGGGGAATTTGCCTTCTCCAAGTCCAAGCTACTACCTTTAGGTTGTCTTTTCTGTTTCCCTGTGTGGCCTTGAACATTCTCCACCTTTTCTTATATAATCCCTTACACAGAAGCGCTTTCTGGGGAGAAATAAATGGCGAGAGTTCAACAGTGATGCAAGCTTTAGCTGCGCAAAGCAAGCTTGTCAACGTCGGCCTGGAGGAGAAGGTCAAGGCAGGCACGGGCCAAAGCTGCGAAGTTTGGCTCTTAGCTGCTAGGCAGGGATGTGACTTTATAGCCTGCTGGTCCCAGCACCCTCGGGAAAGGAAGGATTTGCTTTTTATATCATCCTTTAACTGCTGGAGGTGGAGAAACACGGAAGAGATTCTCTCACAAGGATCTTTCCCACACTTTGGCAAAAGTTAGGCTCGTTTGGCTGTGAGCATTTTAGTTAGGTTGGGTTTTTTTTTGGCTGCACCATAGTAAAACTTCAGCAGAAGGACCCCAAACCCCTTTAGCCATAACCTGTGCCTTAGAGAAATGTGATTTTACTGTGTTGAGCGCATGCTGTGAACACTCAGATGGGTGCACTTGTGCTTATTTTTTTTTAAAGGAAGCAGCTGAGATGTGTTCTGCTGGAGTCTGCCTTGCCAGGTAGTGTTAGGCCTCTTGCTGAGCTTGCTTGTGGCCTTTAAGGCACTTGAGCAGACTTAGCTTCTGAACTCTAGTCCCTTTTGGATGCTGTGCTGTACCAGTGGGGGAATTCTGGAGTCCAGGAGGACAGGAGCCTCCCAAGACAGTTGGCAGCTGCCAGAGGTTTGAATTCCTGTTTTAATCTTAGGCACTTCTGTTCTCAGGTCTTCTGACTCCAGTAAAACCGTATCTGTTGGTCTGCTGCTAAACTGAAGACCACTGAAGGAGTAGAAGGAAAAAATAGAGCTGATAATACAAAAAGACAGTTTCAGTCTTCCTATAAACCTCTCTGCCCTTAAAGTAACCTTTGCTTTTAGAAGAGACTCTCGTGTTTTCTGCTCAACTGGTCAGACTGCAAAGCTATATCAGATGTAAAACTAGTGCAAGGAAATCTGAACGAATGTTGAATGTTACGTGTAATAACCTGCCTGTCACATTTGAATGTCCGGCTGTGAGCAGGAAATGTTTTGAAGTCTAATGTTAAGCTTGTTCTGCCTGAAGTATTCATGGGAATCTCGCACCCGGCTGGCAGCTCAGTCAGAATGAGGTTTGCCACAATCTAGGGCACAGAGACCCCTGTTTAGCTCTGGGAGGTGGGTTTGGCCTAGGAACATGGACTTTTCTATGCTCTGATGCTTCCTGCCACCAGAGGGACCCAATGGAACGTCCCCATTGCACAATCCTAGCACTGATACTGACTTAACAGAAGGATTAAATCCCGTTCTAAAACCTGGCAGGCCAACCTTTTTGGGGAGGTGACCGATTCTTCACCTGGACAAGAAGGCAACTAACTCCCACCCAAGTTGTAAATGTTATTTCCTCATCTCTTCTTTGAAAGACAATGCTGAGTAAACTGCTTTAGGTTTCCACCACCCCCATGCTTTGTTGAGGAGTGGTACAGAAAGGATTAGCGGGAATGTTCACCCTTGGTTTGTCTTGGCTGGTAGCACGTAGGAGAGCCTGTGGCAGTCTAACCTGTGTATTTCTGACAAAATGAGTCTTAATAGTAGAAAAACGGAAGCTAATTTGGTCCTCTGGGTTTCCCAGGTCTAAGCTGAAGCTGCAACAGAAGACCATGTCCCTGTGGTCCTGGGTGAACCGGTCTGAAGAGCTGGGCAAATTCAAGAACCCTCTTTTTGAGGCCAACAGCCTTGTCATCTGGCCCTCTGTTGCCCCGCAGAGCCTGCAGCTCTGGGAAGGTAAGCCAGCCTTCCTTTTTCTGTTACAGGCACCGCGTGTCTTGTGGCTACTCGCAAAGCTTGCGTCCACTCCTGTTGTCTCTGCTCCGTGCTTAGTCTGTCTCAGCTGGTGGTGATCTCACTCCTTTTGAAATCTATTCCAAAACATTTCTGGCATGTAGCATCCCCAGAAGCATAATGGCTTCTCCTCACGTTTGGCAACATGCTGTTTTTTGCTCGGGATCGTACCAAGCCTTCCTCGTATCACTTAACTTTTTAGCACAGTATTTCTGCAGTGCTGTAGCCAAATCTACATCTGCAAGCCTCAGGTTTTTGTTCTGTATAAACAAGACTTCCCTTTCTCCTGACCAGCAGGTGAGTACTTTGTGCAGTAGATTTTCTGCTGCGGAAACTTCCTCCATTCCACGTCTGCTAAAAAGTTAACTGCAGCGTAGTCGGCAGGCAGTCATGGCAAGCTAGAGACTAAATATGGGTTGGTCTTGGTCAGTATATGAGGAAAAAAAAGGAAGGCAAAAAAAAATGCTTTTATTTTTTAACCTTGCTTAATAGAATGGTGAACTCAAGGGAGGTTCAGTATTGCCAAGTGCTGTTTAGGGGAGATTTCTGTTTTTAAGAAAAAAAATGTATACGTTGTGTGCACATTACTTGAGAGCAATGGAATATGAATAGCAGTCCCCTGCTGTAACAAAAATTCTTCCTGACTCTTTCCGTCTCTGGGCTTTCAGGTGTCTTCCTTCGGTGGAACCGGCCTTCCAAATTCCTCGATGAAGCCCAGGAAGAAATGCTCAACATCATAAAATACAACAGGGAACTTCAGGCAAAGGTTAACGCGTTGAGGAGGCAGCTGGCAGAGCTGGAAACGGATGACAGGATGCAGGAGAACCTGTGAGCTCGCAGGGCTTTGCCTCAGGTCTTTCTTTTCCAGTTCCCTTTACATTAAAGACTAAACGTGGAAAGTGCATGTATTGCAAAGTCCTCTGGTACAGCTGCCCCTGCCCTCCCGCTGCTGAAACCTTCACTTCACACTATGTACCTCCCTGCTTTTCGGGAGGGATTTTTTTTGTTTACAGAAGATACACACAAGTGGGCACAGTGTCCTTTCTCTTGGCAGCTTTTCTGTCTCTAAGTTGTGTACGGTGTCATTATAAGCTGGAACTCTTACCTCCACCCAACTGTATGGATGACCAGGATGGGCCAAGAGATGGGGTGTTTCAGACTTACTTTGGACTTTATTTCCCTCAGCTCTCTAAACACTCTTTGCAGGATTAAATGACGAAGTTCTGTGTAGGTAGGGAAAGGCATTCTGCCTGAAGGCACCTTTTCTCCCCAAGAGTAGGTAAGGCAGCTTAGTTCTTTAGTTTCCTAGGTAATGGTATAATCTAACTACAAGCTCAACCAGTCTATATGATGCTTTCTGTAGCCTTCATATCTAACACTTGTTTTTGTGGGTTTTTTTTTGTTTTTTTGTTTTTTTTGTGGCTTGGGAGCCGTAGGTTAAATACCAAACCGGAGTAAGAAATTCAGTGCAATACGGGACCGAGGTAGGGATTCTGCTGCTAATGTTTAAGCCATGACCTTCAGGTGGAATTGTCCCTCGTGGACAAATACCTCCTAAGGAATAACAAACTTTTTTTTTATTCTACCTGGAAAACACAAAGGTTAAGTGGTTGGCGGAGGTGTTCATTTGCTAAGCAAAGCAGTGATTTGGAGCTGTCCTTTTTGAACTACTGCCCTCTTGAAGCTTCTGACTGCACTGGCTGTTCCTGTACATTTGAACAGGCTCACGGCATTGCCAGGGTGCACGAGCAGCACTTAATCTACAGCTCATCAAAATATTTTTACTCCATTCAGTGCTTTTTTTTTACCTCTCACGCTCTTAGAAACATCAAAAGCAGGAGTTGGGAGTTAACGTGATCTAACATCCCAGGTTGCTGCTGCAGACTGGAAGGCTGTCACACTACAGAAATGCTCACAGTGTAAATCGCTTGCAGATGCTAAAACTGCCTAAAGATGCTAGAGAGAACTTTTCCAGGTAGCTTTGTATTTTGTGGTTACTTGTTTCTGTGACTGCAGTCTGCTTTGTTATAAAGTTTGTGGATTTTTGCTGGAGATTTTTTTCCTCCTTCAGAAAGGCGGGTAGGAATGGTCTGGCATGTTAACTCATCTCAGCGTTTGTTCAGCTTGATTCCGTTGGTAGCTGCACATGGCTTGAATTAAAACAGTGCGTGTGGCTGGAATTGTTATTAAAAGTTGTTTGCTGTCAGCCTGACTGGGCTGAAACAAGTGGAGCTGTGTTAGGTCAATCTTGATCTCTCTCAAAAGTGTTGAACTTCCAAGTAATTTCTTTGGTGTTTTGGAATGAAGCTGCCTTTACCTAAAAGCCACTTTACATAAAGACAGATATGACAACAGGATCTGTAGTTGTCTTGGAAGTATCTGGAGAGTAGTCTTCTGCAAAATACGTATAGCCACTAAAAATATTTTTAAAAGTGTTCCGTAACCAAGAAGACTATTTGTGATAGCGATTTTCAGGCACTCCCTTTTAATGCCTTTTGTTCCAGTCCTTATTTCCTTATTTATTTTTTTGACTAGCCTAAACTTAGTCCTAAAGCCGTCTCGCTTCAGAAAAACAAACAAACAAAACAAACAAAAGAAAAACGGCTGTAATACCAATTTCTACCAGTTTCTTCTTACATAGCGAGAACAACTAAATCGAGGCTGGCATAGGGAACGCTTCTCAGGGTAGCTGGTGATCTTTACTGCGTGACGGTAGAGATGCAAGTTGGCCATGCCTTCCTTCCGCCTCCAAGCTCCAGATTTTGGAGCTGCCTTCTGGGTGTATTGCAAATGAAAGCCCAGAACGTTACTGCTCTCCCTTTAAGATTACGGCTGCGTGCTCTGCACCTGCCTGGATGTTGTGCTCCCATCCAATTCCCAATTTCTGCCATTCCTGTACATCTAAAATACATGATCACTAGTCAGATGAGAAGGGTTCAGAAGGGACTATTTTCCCCATAATAGACTATACATAAAACACACTTAAAGGTTATGCAATTTTCTAACATAATAATTATATATTGAGCTAAATAATAGAGAAGCAAAGAGGGTTTTTTTTTTTTTGATCCAATTGCCTGCCTGCTCTGGTCTCGTGGAAACTGCAGGCATCTGAGGAAAATGGGTAACCAGTTGTGACAGCTAACGAAAGGCAGAAAATTCTCTCCGAGCTGGCATTTCATCCTCGACTTGGTTTCAGGACTGGGTCCGCACCCAAGTGCAGTGCGTGCACCCTGGCTTCGTGGCGGTGTGGACCCTAACGAGGATTCCCTAGTGTCATCCTGAGCAGCGACAGCAGTTTGTCCCACCCCCTGATTGCTCTGCCACGCATCGCCTTGTGTTCACAGCGAGCAGCAGGAGCTGGAGGGCTGAGTTAACCCGCAAACAGTCACCTCTGTGCCATGTTTCAGTCCTGCAGGGTGTTGTGTGAGGTGGAGTTGAGACGAGATCTCTTCTGGGAGTCCTCTCTTGGGAGAAGACGGTTCTCAGACCTGCGGCAGGCCACTCGCAGGGTCTGTTTGCCTTTTCGTTCCCAGAGTTTTCCAGGTTCGAGTCTAGTGACCACTGGTAACACGCGGTGGAGCAGCGCCCCTTCTTTGCTTACCCGTGCGTCCACCATATTTATTCACTTATTTTGATCAGCTTGCTTCTTGTTAGCCCGCTGCACTCGCCCCGTGCAGTCAGTGACACGCTGCTTGCAGTCACCCGTGTCTTCCTGAGCCCTGAGCGCTGTGGCAGTGCCCAGCTCTGGCTCGGCAGCGTGACGCTGCTGCCGAGATGCCCGTGTCAACTCTTTTGCACGTAGCTCTCCGCGTAATAAGCTGGACATCGAGGGGCCCCTTCTCCAAGCTCTGGGGTCAGCCGACGCGGGGACGCTGCCATTTACCCCCCCCCCCCAAAAAAAAGGGAAAAAGAACTAACTTGCACAGCTTTCACGAACACAAAGGGAATGTGTACCTTCAATATTCTGATTGTATCGATCTAACTCCTGAATGTGGCGACCCGGTTAAGCGCACTGTTGTCCACGTTGCATACGATGTAACTTAAATTGCACTGTACAGCGTATCGGCGTCCGTCTGCTTCGCTCAAGCCTTGGAAGGCGTTGTGCAGGTTCCTCTGCGGGGGAAGGCGTCCGTACTAGCACTCCTTTTGTAACTGTGACACTGGATAGCACTGCGTGATGTGTGCTACGTAGCTGTTAACTCGTACAAATCTAAGTGGTGAGCGCACTTCTGTCCAAACATCTGGGATTGTTCATTGGACTTGGCTGCTGCATTGATCCTCATTTTCAAATGAGTAACAGGGCTGGGAGTTTCGTGCTATTGTTAGACGTATGCTGTATGTGTACAGAATCCTAGCTGCTGTGGTATTGAATATATTGCAAAACAAACAAACAAAAAAAAAGTAAAAATGGAGAAGAAATTATAATGGCTGAAATCGCTTAGCCATTTGAGGGGAGAAAACCAGATACAAAGTGGCTGTAAACTTTGCTGTAGATATGTTGAGAACATAGTAGACTTGTCTGTTCAAATTAAAACCTTGAAGACTCTAAAATTCTTTAATTACAGTGGTGAATCTTCTTTATTAGTACTGCCTTCACTTTCCGTTGGGGGTGTGTGTGACTTGGGTGTAAACACTTGCCCGAAGCTTTTTTTTTTTTTTTTCCAGCTCATGTGCTTTTTCTCCTACAGCTCAACATGGGCTGTGGTGGTAGAAAAGGAATTTGTGCTGCAGGGCTGCCTGAAAAGGTTGAGACCCCGACTCTCTGCACAGTTTGCAGAGCTCTGCTTCCATGGTCTTGGCCCTTTGACGCCAGCCCTGCACATGAAGAATAAGCAAATTAATTAGCTATGATTTTTAGCTTGTATTAGATCCTCTAAAGTAAGGCTGGCAGATCTCCTTAAAGGGAGAGGGGTCAGGACCCTAAAACCCAGCAAGGAGTTCGTGAGGAGAGCTGGGGCTCTGTTACCTACTGTTTTAAGGGGGTGTGTGGGAGGTTATTTTATGTGCCAGGGAAAGGGGGGCAAAAAGGCAATTTCTTGAGAAATAGAGTCTGTGACCCATGGAGGAGATCTCTCCAGGCCAGTAGGTCAGTGCGCTGTCTCCCTGGGGCAACATTGGTGGTCTCTGCCGCTTGTTTGGGAGGTGAAGAATGCGTGTGGCCTTGGGTTTTTCAGCAGATGAGCGCTCTGCTGCCCTGCGGCTCGTGCGGTCCCTGATGGTTACACAGCGAAGGGTGCTGAAGGCTTCGTGTGTTCCCAGCACCTGTGATGGGTTCCTTTAGCTCGTACAGTCTGCGTGCAAGCAGTGCTTTGGTTCAGCGTGCAAAATATTTGATGGGAAGGAGCAGTGAAGATTGAGATATGTTCTTCTCAGTCTGAGAGTCGTGTCACTTCCAGCCTGGCTTTTTCAAGCCTCCATTCCCAGTCCTTAAAGTCCACCTGCCCCCAGCCCCATCCAGCCTGGCCTTGGGCACTGCCAGGGATGGGGCACCCACAGCTCCTTGGAGCAGCCTGAGCCAGGTCCTCTGAGGGAAGGATTTCTTCCTAGTATCTAATCTAAAGCTCCCCTCTTTCAGTTTAAAGCCGCCCCCCTTGCCCTGTCCCTACCCCTGACACAGAGTCCCTCCCCAGCCCTCCTGCAGCCCCTCAGGCCCGGGCAGGCCGCTGGGAGGTCTCCCCGGAGCCTTCTCCTCCCCAGGCCCAACACCCCCAGCTCCCTCAGCCTGGCTCCAGAGCAGAGGGGCTCCAGCCTCTGCTCATCCTCGGGGCCTCCTCTGAGCCCGCTCCAGCAGCTCCACGTCCTCCTGGTGCCGGGCCCGGAGCTGAGCGCAGGGCTGCAGGTGAGTACATCTTTGTGTCATTTGGCATCTGATGTGTCCCACCTCACCCCTTTCTAACCTGTTCACCGAGGTAGGCAGCAGAAAGGTGAGTGCATTCCCCCAGCAGAAGCAGCAGACCAGCAGGCAAGCCTCTTAACCCCTGCGGAAGGGCTGTGTGTGAGCTCGCCTCTTCAATTCTGAGCTCCCCTGGCTAGCGATGATCGTGCAGCATCCAAATCCCAGCATCTTGTGTGTATTGTGGCATGAGTAGATGTTGAGGAAGCTGAAAGTCAGCAGATTGTGCCATAGGCGTTTATTTTTTAAAAAAATCCAACTGTTTTTGTTTAGTGCCATTACAGGGCTCTCTTCCGTGCCACCAATTTTCCCCAAGCAGTGGAAGAAAACGAGGAGGAGGAGCCACCACCGTGCCCTGAGCGTGACTGCACGACGCTGGACTCTGCTTGGCTGCTCACGGTTGCTCCTGCTGCATAAATGTAGGGACAAGCCTGTGGCGTTTGTCTTCCGCAGCTGGAGAGGCTGATACTTCGATGTTCTGGTGCAAGAGCGTTGCTGGTGGATTTGGATTGCTCTAATACTACAGGTCAGGCTAAAGGAGGGGTTACTCCCAAAGCTCAGAAGCTGCGAGCTGTCCTGGACAGGCACAAATCCAGGATTTTCCCTGGACCAAATCAGAGACCCGCTGCACTAGGCGCAGGGTGATATGTGGCAGTACCATACGGGGTAATAGTTTCAAGGTGTAGCTTGTGATTATTTTGGGGAGGAAAAAAAGGCGCTCAGCCCTTTTTTGAACTAATTCTAAAGTGGCTGAGTCAAAGACACAGGAGATGCAGGAACTTTGCTTCATGGTGACTTTTCGCTCACGTGAAAAAAAAACTTGTTGTGATGGTCCAGCCAGGTAAGTGCAGCATTTCTACAGGATGTATACGTATCTACAGGATGGAGATAAAGATATATTTAATTTATATATACTTATATATTTAGCCATTCCTTTTTGCCTTGTAATTCCATGGTGTTGTATGAAACGTAAGCTTTTTTCTAAAAAGTTTTCCCAGCAGGAATAAGCGTTGTTCCAGAATTCGTATTTTTGAGCAGAGAACTGCTTGCTTTTTGTATGCTGTGCTTCATCTCACCAGCTGCCGTCCTTAGCAGTGCTTGGGGCATTTAGGCTACCCTGGCTGCATCCTTCACGGCCAAGGACTCTCTAAGCCAGTGTTAACCGGTGGAATTGATGCAGCACAGGAATGGCTTTGAGTAAGCGCCATGCTGAGCGTACTAGATTAAGACCTACACTTGACCTGAACTCTTTTCCCTGAGGACTTGATGACTTTGCTGCTAAAATTCAGCAGATTCTCTCCGTTTCTTAGAGTCGTTGCAGGGAGATAACAGCACTTTGAACGGCATTGGAGTAAGTACAAGTCTCTGGTTTCTTCAGCTCCTCAGGTCTGGCAGAGAAAAAGAAAAGTGGACTTGGTGGGGAGAAGGTTATTTTTTATTTTTTAAATGCAAATCTATATGGGACACTTAATAATAATAAAAAATAATAATTAAAAAAAAAATGTATATTAAGTATTTTGGCAGTGTTGCCCACGGCTGGCAAGGCTGTGATTTCACAGCAAGGAAGGCTTTGGGAATGCTGAATTAAAATTCTTTTGTTCTCCACCTCTTTTTTCCTCCTCCTTGTGCCAGCCCAGCTGTTCACGAAGCCACACAACACACTGCATTGGAGAAGCTGGTGAGGAGAGGTAGCCTGGCCAAAAGGAAAGAGCCTTGCAGCCTGAGTCAGCACCCAGGGTGTTAAACGTTTTGGTGATGCTTTTAGTAATTAAGTCACAGAGACCTGTAGGATGAAAACCTGCGTGGATTAATCAGATGTCATCTAAGGCGCTCTCACTGCAACTGCATCCCCACGTAGACTGGGAGGAGGATTGATTTTTTTTTTTTTTTAAGGCAGGGAATTGCGGTTTTGGGGGAAAAAAGTCCTGGTCCTGCCACACTGCTGTGCCACCTCGTGTGGGTTGTCACCTGCCTCGGTCCCTGCCGAAGAAGCGTGCTGCTGGGTGAGTCCAGATGAAGTTCCCTGTTCTCCTGTGCTTCCTATTTGCCATTTGGGAAAGGGGATGCTCGCCTGTTGGACAGCGTTGAGCAAAACCAGCCTCGGGGGCAGAGCCCAGGTGGAGCTTCAAGGGGAGAGGAGAGGGCAAACCTCAGCCTTGCCCGCCCTTGACACCACAGGAAGTCACACTTAGATCCGCACCATCAGCAGCAGGACTAAAAGTACCCGGTGTGCAGAAATACCGTCTCCTGTGGGCGCCGTGCGGAGCAGAAGAAGAAGGCAGCGTGGGGCAGGCTGGGGAGAGTGAAGGAGCACGCCAGGAGCCATCGGCTCCACGGCACCGCGCTGCCTGCGGGAGGACGGAGGGTTCTCTGCTGCTGGAAGCCCCTGGCAGCAGAAGTCACCTTCCCATCATAGCGTGTTTTAATCTGGTCCTCCTGGAAGGTGGGACTGGCCTGGGTACTGTCATTGCTTGGGCTTGCGTTGTACCTGAGAGACGTCATGTTAAATTTTGCAGTTGCTGTTCTGCAGCCGTTCTGGTGAAATAGGATCAGCTTCTAAAGGATGGGATCGTTCTCTGAACCGAGCACCACCCTTAAATCTCCAACTCGCTGGCTGCTCCAGGATGGCACCTGCTGTGTGGGACAGGAGGAGCTGTGCTGTGAGGATCCCCTTTCCTTGGATTAAAACCAACCTTTCGCTGTCCTCACAGCCTTTTTTCTTTAGGACGAGAGCAGAGCCTCAGCTGCTGGACCAGGTTCGCCTTTCCCATCCCTGCCATCAGGGCCGGGGAGGCAGAGCAGCCTGTTGGGACGCGTCCTGCTCACTTCGTTTGCCTCCAATATTCCTTCCTTAGCACGTTTCTTGAATTCAAACTGGCTTTTCCTGCTCCCAGTCCCTCAGACGCTGATTTAACAACAACAAAAAAAGGAACTTGTATTTTTCCAGCCTGTCCGGCACTGCCAGGGACTGGGCACCCACTGCTCCTCCTGGAGCACCCCCTACACGTGTAGGGCAGCGAGGACTAGTGCGGTAAAGGCTGTGCTGGCACAGGCACCTGAAATTGTCCCTGTTGCCCACTGGCAGCACTTAGGGGGATAGGTTGGCCTCGGCTGCTGGCTGCAGAGCTGCCCTCTGCCAGCTCATGGCATCGGGGTTTCTCCCCGTTGGGATCTTTTTCCCTTTTCACACCGAGTTTTCTCCTCTTGGACCTTTGAGCTGCTACCTATCGTGTCTCGACGCGCTCTGTCCTCGGTTTTACCTTTCTTATCTTGCAGGGCTCTGTGCTCTTTCTCACAATTTGGCGATCTCTGTGCTCAGAGGCAGGGTTATCCAGCTGGGCTCTATCAGGGAGGCCTTGGATCGCAGCTGAACCTCCAGGACGGGGTGGTTTCAGGGCCAGCTCGCTGCGAGCTCTGTCTGGCTTGCGTTCGAGCCAGTTCCGCGCTCCAGATGGTTGCCTCGGCGCTGGAGGAGGAGGTAACCTGGTTATTAAATCACTCCTGCTGCTTTGGCAGCCTGGGGCATCTTCCACCGTGGCGTGAGAGTGGTCTAGAAGAGAAGCGTGCTCTGAGCCAGGCTAACACAGTAAACCCACCAGCGAGCAATTCCAGGTGCTCCATCATCCTTCAGGAGCAGGAGAAGCCTTCTTGGAGCAGGAGAAGCCTTCTTGCTCAGCCGAGAGCGTGTATTGGGGCCCTGGAGACAGCAGGACGTTTGCTTTTTGACCTCCACACCGTGCTGGGTGAGCTCTGCTGGGCCCTGGGCGTGTGGTTCAGATGGGGAACCGATGGTTGCAGGACGCAGTAGATGCCAGACATGATATGGGTTCAAAAAGCAGCTAAACATGGGGAATAAAAGTCCATCAGGGGCTATATAACACAAACACGGGCTGTGACCCTGTGCGTTATGGTGTCAGAAGCACAGCTGCAGGTCCTCCTCCATGCACCGTGTCCTCACGGGGTGCTGGTGGCCTTTTAGGGCTGGGACAGCCCCGTGGTTCCACGCAGTTTGCTGAGGCTACTGCAGGGCTTACAGCAGATGGAGTGATATTGCTGATGCTCCCACGTCTCAGCTTCCCCAGGGACTCCAAATGCACTCTGCAGGCTCTGCAGACAAACAAGAGAGTTCTCTGTGTTTATTTTCCTGCTGCAGCTTTTCTTCTTTTAAGAGAGACAGCTGCTTTTGAGAATGGTGCTTAACGGTTCTTTCAAACTCAATTAGGCACTCGGGAGCCAGGAGCTGCAAGCCCTCAGCTTCTACAGCTCGCAGAGGATTTTTCCACCTGCAGCTTCTGTTAAACCACGGCTTTCCGAGGCCAGCTGAGTGTTCAACAAGTGGCCATTGGTTAGTGCCTGAAAGCTGTAACCCCTGCAAACAGGGGCCAGTCCTGCTTTGCTTGCTCACCTAACTTTGAAATTATCTGAAAGCAATTTCATCCATCACTTCATTTCTTTAAAAAAAAAAAAAAAAAAAAAGTAAATCAGGCTCTGTCCCGATCCGGAACTGAGTTGAATGTTGTATCTACAAGAAATGCCTTTTTTTTTGTCCAGACTTGACAACAAACCATTCATCCATTTGAAACAGCAGGATGGTGAATCTGAAGTGTTTTTTCCTTCTGTGATCAGTGCATAGCAGGGTGCAATGTTTTGTGTAGGGTCTTCTGCCCATCCCCGAGCCGGCGTCCTGAGGGATGCGATTAATAGCTGTCGTGCGTGGTTGGCTCCAAGCCTGATCTCTGGCTTGGGAGATGTCTGTGCAGTGGAGGGCTTTAGTTTCGCCAGCAGAGCTCTGTGAAAGGTTTCCGTCCAAGGAGATTGCTTCTGGTACTTTAAGGTCGGTCTTTGTCCTGGCTAAAAAGTTAAGACCTCAAAAAAAAAATTATATATATATATATATACACATGCATGTTTTTGTATGACCCTTTTTTTCTTTAATTAGTTAAATTCACCAGAGTGTTTCCTTGTGGTGCCTTTAACAAAGCACTTCAGTATTTCAGGATGCCTGTTGGGGTTGCTGAGCTGAAGGCTCCAGGTTGCTGCACCGTTCAGAGCCGTGCTTTGGGCTGCTTTGCGCCGTGTTTTCGTGGTCTGGATGCTGGAGAAAGGGGTCCGGGCTGGCTGCAGGACGCGTGCCAGAAGAACCGTGCTGGACAGGACGAAGGTAAGACAGCTCCATGCTTAAATCTCCTGCAAGCACCACCAGCGGGTGTTTAAGGAGGGAGTTCAGGCCATGGGATGCCCCCCAGGCTCCAGCTAAATATGGTTCAGTGACTTCTCGAGGCAGGAGTTGCATCCAGATCATTGCACTCGGTGGTCACTGTGAGGCTTTCCTCTGCTAAATCTCTTGAAGTCCCGTGCCCTGTGGGGCTGCAGCCATCAGACGCTTGAATTACGCTTTGTGAGGGGGTGAAATGATGTTCTCCTGTTTGTTTTGGAAAGGCTACGAATGGACGGCACCCAAACCTGCAGCCCCAGCAGGCGAGCGATGGCCTGAAGCCATGCAACTAAACGCCGGTGGGACTTGAAACGCTTGGGATTTAGTTCAAGAAAACACTGACATTTAATTAGGGGGAATGGGAAGAAAATTGAATGATTTAGGCAAAATCCCTTTTTGCCCCCAAGGGCCATTTTTTCTTGCTGAAGTTGCTCTTTTTGTGGATGGAAAATTCCCAACCTGCCTGAGTTGGCAAGCTCTTGCTTTGGGCTAAGGCCTGTGCTGCTGTATGTTTCCAACAAAAAGCTGCGGCTAAACACAGGTCTGAAGGCAGCATGTGCTTCCCTGCCGTGTTCCTGCAGTCCTCGTAGTGCAAGCGAGGGCAGGGGAGTGGGAAAATGTCAATTACGGTTCAGTCTGTGGAATTACAGTAATTAAGAAAACAAAATATAACTCAGGCTCTGCCACCTGGCCTACGGGGAACTTCACTGTAAGCGCAGAAGAATCCTGAAAAGTTTTCTCTTAGGCAATGGGCGCTGCAGATCATCAAATGAGACAAAATAAGCTGGCTTTGTTTCAAGAAGAGGACTATTAAAACTTCAAGAGCAAAATTTTAGACTTATTATGCCAAATTATGAAGATTATCTAACGATTCCGTATGGAATATGGAATTCATAAACGCTTTGCCTCTCTCCCAGGCTCCCAATTCAATACCTTGCTACCCTGAAGCAATGGAAGAACTACTTTTAAGTTTTTAAGCTGATTTTCACTGATACGCTGTGCTGTTGGTGGCGGTTTTGCTCGATGTTAACAGCTGAGAGCCTGGGGAGGCTGGGGGAAAGGTGTTTGCCTATCCTTGGATGCACCAAGCGTGCTCCTAGCACTTGGTGAGTGATTTTGCAGCTGTGGTAATGGCTCTGTTTTGCAAAGATGGCCATTTTAGATTTCGGCTTAAATGCGTTCTAAGTTTTCTGTCCTGAATTTTCCCCCCAGGGTATTCTGTCAGAAGTCAGCTTTGCTTTAGAGTGAAGGTTTTGAGGTTAATTGAACAGAGCGCTTTGGAGATGAGGGATTTAAGGCCACAAGGCTTGAAGATTTCACAAAATACACCGGTATGCACTTAGCTTGCTTTTTTCAGGTCAGTTCATGGGGGTTACATCAAGACATGAAACCCAGTGGTTCCCTGGACCATAATAACCTCTGCTGGCTTCACCGAGCAGTTGTGCATTACGCCCAGACCTGGCAGACCCTGCCAGTCATAGATTCTACTGCTTTTAAGACCCTGACAGGGAAGTTTTACTTTGTCAGATGAAACCTGAGTCCTTTTCACAAATCCGCTAGTTATTCTCTAAAATCTACTTAACAAATGGCTCACGAAATAGAGTGGCTTTAACTGGATTACCGAGTTTTCCTCCTGTGCTTTGTTCCCTTGCAGAACACTGCCCGTGATGAACGGCATGTCCTCGCAGGCTGGAAATGGCCTCACCCAACCCTCCCTGAAGCATCTTCTCAGCCAGCCCTGGCGGTGGGAAGGAGGAGAAGAGAGGAGGAAGAAACGACGTTGGGCTCGTGGGCATCTGAGTCCATCACGGTATTCCCCTTCCTGAGCATTCGGTCTTTCACAGCTGTTTGTTTGACAGGTTGCCATCTCTTGGGCAGATGGAGGTCGTTCTCCACCCTTCTCATCCCACCGTCACCTGCTCGGCCAGCCCTGGGTCACCTTTGTCTTCCCTGTCATGTTTAATGCCTGCTCCTGCTGTGCTGCCGAACCTTTTGCCACAGGGTGCAGGAGGTGGGCTCATCTCCTCTCCTACTCATCTGAGTAGGGGCCTTTCCTACTCAATAAATAGAGAGTATACTTACAAAGCAGTGTATTCACAGAATCATCTAGGTTGGAAGAGACCTCCAAGATCACCGAGTCCAACCTCTGACCTAACACTAACCAGTCCTCCACTAAACCGTATCACTGAGCTCTACATCATACATGGGCAGCCCATTCCAACGCCTAACAACCCTTTCTGTAAAGAAGTTCTTCCTAATATCCAAACTAAACCTCCCCTGATGACCCTGTTCATCTGATAGCTGTGTTCATTGGGTAAAAAGACTGTATGTGCTCAAGAAACTGCAGTCCATCGGCGCTCTAAGAAGAAAACCACCAAGTAATCCACCCCTTTCAGATCAGATGGTCGCTTCCCCTTTTCTCGATTCCCCGAAGGTGCGTCACTGCATTAAATTGCACCTAAATTTGCAAAAACAAAAGCGCAAAGATGTTTAGGCATTGGAATGGGCTGCCCAGGGAAGTGGTTGAATCACCACCCCTGGAGGTCTTTAAAAGCCGTTTAGATGTAGAGCTCAGTGATATGGTTTAGTGGAGGACTGGTTAGCGTTAGGTCAGAGGTTGGACTCGGTGATCTTGGAGGTCTCTTCCAACCTAGATGATTCTGTGATTTTCCAAAGCGTTCCGCTTTGCCTTGTGTGGCTTCCAACCCTCTCCTCCCCAGCACCGAGGGATCCATCCGTACACAAAGCTTGCATGAGGGGCCTGCTTCTGCGTAGCAAAGCATCCCAACAACTGCAGTGGTAGCCTCAAGGAGCCTCAAACAGTGTCCTCAGGTGGGCACGATTTGGGTTGGGAAGCTAGCAAAGAATTTGTGCGGTCGGATGGGAGAACAGAAGAATTTTATCTGTGACTGTGGAGTATCTTCTGTAACGGAAAACTCAAGGCTCTTCTCCCTTCCTCTAACTGAGGAAAGGATGAAATCCTGTTTCCTCTCCATTGAAGAGGAAACCAGACTATTTTTCGTGGGGTTTGAAGCCTTGCTGTGCGTTCTGGCCCACGCTAGCTCATGCACCCGCTGCACAGCCCAACTATTACCCTTTAAGGCCAGATCCAGCTGAACTCTGATAGAGGAGAGCAATTAAATTGTCCCATGCCCTTAATGTGCGTTGTTCTTTGTGGTGCGTGACAAACTTGGTATGAGTCTTTGTCTGAATTTTTGCTTAAAATAGTTTGGTTTTCATCTTTCCCAGGGTACATTCCTGAACCCTTACTGTATTGCAACATCAGCTCCTCACACACCTGTAGGAGCTTGTTCTCATACCGGCTCGGGTGTTGTTCAGAGGATACAGACCTTTAGGAAAGCAGACCATGATTTACTGGATGGCGAAGACTTTTGGCAAACGAACTCTTCTCTACTGGCCTGAAAGCTGCCTGAGACACTGCTCCTGCTTAGACTGGAGACTCCTCTACGCACTAATTGTGCATTTCATTTCCAGAGCCTGCTTCAAAACAATCCCTGTGTACAGACCTGCACTGCAAAGGCCAGGAAAGAAGAAAGCTGGATGCTGCGTGCACCCCAGGCACTGTTAGAGCGGGTCTAGTTTTGCAAAAACAGCTCTAGCAGTTGTTATGTACCACTAGAGGGTATATAACGTTTCCCGTCTGCCTTTGTTTTTTTTGCTGTAGTTACTCGTGTTTGTTATATGATGAAGTTATATATATATATTGTTTTATATGAAGTTATGCTTTGTTTTTATAGATGCTCTGATGGGCGAGGAGATTGGCTGGCACTTACTGGTGTTGTTCTGAGCCTTCCATCTGACTTTCTCTGGGGGGAAACCAGGAAAATCAGCCAAAGGGAATTGAGAGTCGGCTGGAATTAAAGCGCCTGCCCATCCCTCGTGAGCTCCGTGTGTCTGCTCCGAGGTGTGAAAACCCTGCTGAAGGGCGAGCATCAACTTGTAGTGGATTTCTTAGAAGCATCGTGGCTCTGTAGAGGCAAGCGTGAATGAAGGGTAAGTCTTAGGGCCTGACTCTTCCTACGCATGCACACATACCTCAAAGCACTACTCATGTTTTACATGCAGCCTTCATCCATCTTGTTTGTTTAGCTGAAAAGCCGTGAGGCGGTGGAGAAATGGGTCTGTAAAGGGAAGCGTGTAGGTAACAAATGATGGTGTTTCCTTTCCCAAAATAATAAATGCATTTGTCGGTGAGATGTACGAATTCCTACCAGCTGGTTGCATTGTAAGCCAGGGCTTCTTGAGGACTGTGCAACCTCCAAAGCTAAAATCAGTGGCGTATTCTCAGGATAAACAAGTATCCCCTCTTTTCTATGTGCTGCTTGGTTATGAAATAAATCACAAGCAATTCTATGGGTGACACCTCAGTTCTGTGGGTGACACTTCTAAATCTGAAGGGAGGAGGCTTTAAGCCACTTGCGCCAAGACAGGATCCACAAAATGTGCTTTGTCACTGATGGAGGTTTACCCAACCTGCTCTTAAATCTCTCAGCAGCAGAAACTCTGCTCCCTCCTCAAGTGATCTTTTCCAGGACTTCCTTACAGCTAAAAGTTTTCCTTAATGTACAATTTTGCTGTTATATGGATACATGGCTTCCCGTCCTGGCCTCTGTAGTCAAGGAAACCAATACATTTTTATTGCCTTTTTTTTTGGTGATGTTTTATTTAATGTAAGTTTGACCCCTTGTCTCCTCCAGCCACTTCTGCTCTTTCCCTGCCCTTTTCCCTGAGTTTTTCAGTCATTCTTATCACCCTGGGCTGTCATTAATTGTCTCATCTCTCTTGTAAAACCCTTCATCATCAGGCTGGAAATGAGCATCAGGGATATAACAGAAATCAGATAAAACACCTGCTGTCATTGCATTATCAGCATTCACGTGTCTCACATTGCGTTGGACAAATCACTGTCTTTACGGGGCCCTTTTGGGGTTGTTTTCCTGCATTTGCATAAATATGTTGATTATAAGGAGGTAGCAACACAAAGGCATCCAGAGAAATGTGACTGTAAGATAAACGTGTGTGATGCTGGAGCGAAGCCTGCTGCAGACCCCCCTGCTTTCTCTGACGGCCCTGCCTGGAGAAATTGCTGGCTGTCAGGCACTGATCTCCCACTGCGTTGCACAGCCAGGCTGGGGGCTGCTACCAGCAGAAGCACGTCTCCTCCTCAGCCTACCCGAGGGGCTAACACCTGGGGTTTTGATTTACAGGAGCCCACAAGAACTGGAGCGATGCCAGGCGAACGACCGCAAACACCGCGCGTCGATGGCTGGATGAGCAAATCCAGCTGAGCTGTCTTCTAATTACAAAGAATATCTTCTAAATAAAATCTTTTCCCATCTATTCTCCTCCAAGGAAATAGCAGTCCAGCGTGACACGCATTTGGGTGCAAAAGCAACGCCACTCACCCACAGGGGGGAGAGTGACCTGGCTGTGCTCGGGATGAGGTTCTGCCCTGCCTGCCAACACGATGTGACACCTTGTGCACAAGCACAGCCCACGTCAGATCTGTTGGGGCTGATGAACATCAGGGTTAAAACAGCTCGGTGCCACAAGGAGAAGGTGTTTCTTCTTTTTGCATCCTGTGTGGCTGAGCTGCCACCAAAGCGAAGTTCGGTCTCCCTCCCTTGTGGCTCTTGTGGCGTTATTTGGACACAACAAGAACTTGCAGTGTCTAGAATTGAGGATTTACTCAGTAGTGCTGGCTGCTGTGGTCTGAGGGACAAAAAAAACATATGAAGACAAGGCAAAAGTCCAATTCCTTACTAACCTGCCTTTTGACAGTGGGCAGTGGCAGAGGTTTATGGAGAAGTCATAATACAGCCTGGTATACGGTGTTCTTACAGTACTGCATGCCTCGATCCTACTGTGAATCACGCTGTATTACTTTTTCCTTGTGTGGAGACCGTGTAACTTCCCTCCCCTGACATCTGAGCTGTTTGTTTTTGTTTTCCCCCATGATGCATGTATAGCCCTAAACTGCTGCATATGCTGCATCATGTGGGATTTACATATGGGAACTGCTTCACATGTGAACTGTCCGACGGCAAAAATTGAGTCCAAATGATTAGTAAGTATGGTGGAGCACCTGCTGTTCTCACTAAGTGTAGACCAGTACGACTCTGTTGGTTTACCCGAGTGAGTGATCTGGTCCTACAAGACTCTGCTGGCATATAAATTGTGTGACCTGGATCCTTGCAGAAAACCTATAGCTTGTCCTCTCTGCTTCCCATTAACAGTGCCTGGTCCAGTTCTCAAGAGCTGTTCATCGCTGCCAGAGAATATAAGGACTCCAAGTGTGTGATAAGGCAAGGACAATTTAAGATGGGTCAGACAGAAGCTTTATTAATCACAGTAGAGAACATTTGGATGTAAGACAGAAGAGGACTCCCCCTTTTCTCCCCTGTTCTCTTCCAACTGACCGCAGAGCCCCAACCTACGCAGTGTTTCACAAAAAAAGGTGATGAAAAACAATCATTCCAACATTGACAGAGCCAGGTATCCATCCCTGGGAGGGATGGACTCTAAACAATAATATAAATCTTAACGAAGCCAAGTGTCCCTCCTAGGGATGGACTCCTTAAGTAGCTTGTTAACTGCCAGAGCAGTGAATAATGTGACAATATGGACAGGTGGCTCTTGGTGGAGCCCGTAGGAGTGGCACACCCAGTATCGTCTTAGCTCCGAAGTGGGCAGTTGGAAACACTCACAGACTTAGCTTTTAGTTGAAAGGAAGGCTGGCAGTTAGGGCACCACGCTTCAAACCTGGACACAAACCCTATCAGCGTACAGGCTCACATTTAGAGCCCCGGCTGCTGTTCAGCAAACTCCCGTGCAGCTTCGAGCATATCACAAGAGAGAGTCTGCTGGCTGATTTTGTGCAGGAGATGGGCGTAGCTGTTCCAAGAAGAAAACTCATCCTATCAGCAGACTTGCTTTCTAAGTAGGGGGCCATGCAGAGAATAAACTTAGTGGAGCTGCATGACCACAGCAAGGATCCTATTGAGTATTACACTGGGGTGAGGCTAACACTTAGATACCACTAGACTCTGTAAGTGAAAGCTAAAATCGTCTGAGAAAGGGAATTCATTTGATACCAAGTATATTGAGCTGGCATAGGATGGTACTATCTATTGCAGACGTTTCCTTTTTTGTAGAATCACAGAATCGTTAAGGTTGGAAAAGCCCTCCAAGATCACCTGGTCCAACCATCCCCCTACCACGAATGTCACCCACATGTCCCTAAGCACCACGTCCAACCTTTCCTTGAACACCCCCAGGGACGGTGACTCCACCACTTCCCTGGGCAAAAGCCCAGCCTTGGTGCTCTGAGTCTCCTTCTCTTCTGTTCCTCTGCCCATCATGTGATATTTGTTGCCTCTATCTGCTGTACTCCTCTCCAGCCCGCATCTGCCTGCTTTACTTAGAGGAAATGTCCTGAACTGGCTGTTTTTGTTGGCAAACACCCACTGAAGGGCAATGCCAGCTGGTGAAGCTCTATGCAGACACTCCCCAAACCAATGTGATTAATACCGGAACATGGTGTGGAGGCAGCACAGACAATGTTGTGCATCTCTTCTTTCCCTCACACCCAGCCTGACCCTCCCCTGTCCCAGCTCCATGCCGTTCCCTCGGGTCCTGTCGCTGTCCCCAGAGAGCAGAGCTCAGCGCCTGCCCCTCCGCTCCCCTCGTGAGGGAGCTGCAGGCCGCCATGAGGCCTCCCCTCGGCCTGCTCTGCTCTGGGCTGAACAAACCCAGGCACCTCAGCCGCTCCTCAACACTGTGACTATGTGGATCACCAAGATGCCCTCTGAAGGACAAAGGAGACAAGCTGCTGGCAAACAGGACACCATGTTTGTCAGATCATTGACCTGATGGGCCATGGCAGGTCCTGAACAGGGACTGCATTCGCAGTCAGAACTTGACTGAATCTTCCTTCCTCTGGCAGGGCCCAAGGCCAAGGGCCTGGGGCAACCTGGTGTGGTGGAGGTGTCCCTGCCTATGGCAGGAGCCTGGAACCAGATGGGCTTTAAGGTCCTTGCCAGCCCAACCCATTCTGCGCTTCTACTGTTCTGTGATTCCCTGAGCCAATCCTCACAAGTCTTATTTCCAGCAGCAGCTATACGCAAAGAGCTTCCAGAACTCTAGACCCTTCTTCTTTCTGCTGAGCTGTACTTCTAGAAAACAACACTTTTTTTCCCCCCCTTATTCCAAACACTTCTATCTTGCACAAGCATAAACATTAACTCCCTAAGCAATCTTAAAGAACAAAGACTTTGAGATAAGATTAGCTTGCCGCAGAGATGTTTATAAGACTTTTTTTCCCCCTTCTCTCCTGCTTATGAATTTCACCCCTTGGCAGGCAGGTTGGGGATTGTTGTGTAACAGTTTAGCTACATATAATTAGAAGGCACAGAATTATATACGAAGCAGGCATGTTATCCAGTATGGATGACAAAGGCTTACCTGAGTTTGAAAAGCATACGGAGGAGTTTATGGAGGACAAAAATATTAATGGTGAGTGACTGTAAAAATACCGAATGTGAAGTTGCCGTGTCTGCTTCACAAAGTCCTTCAGCTGTAGAGCACAGAGATCTGTGAGAGAATTGCAGGGAAGCAACTGCTGTTAGAGTCCAAATGAAATGGGCTACGGTGATCTTCATTTGATTTCCTGTGGTTGTTTTTATGTTCTTAATTCAGTTCACTGAATGGCGAGCAGTAGCTGCCTACCCACAGCAAGGAGTGGATGAGGACCTCACAGAGCCTTGCAAACTAACCACCCTGTCTAAAAATCCTAGTTTACAAGGCCATTTATTATAAGCAGAGCACTGAAACATAAGGAATCTAAGTGCAGTGATTACACTTACCTGTTTTTAATACTTTAATAATTTGCCAAGAATGGCCCCTTTCTGTTGGCTGGACACTCTTGATTGTCACTCATACAATGGAGTCATTTTTTACAGTGTTACGCTTATTGTTTTAAAAATGGTTAGTGCTTGAGTCATGTTTACCCTCAAATGCTCTCCTTTCAGCAGTACTTTCTGTGTTCGAAGGTGTTCCTGAAGACAAACAAGCCTCTTCCTTTGACCTGGATTTCACATTTAAACATATCTCTTCGAACTGTCACCTATGTTTTTTGAAGTCTGTTGTAACCCAGTGTTTCCTAGATTACAGTATTTCCATTTTACCTAATTTCTGCCCATGAATAGGTTTTAAACTCTTCACAGTAGGAAAAAAGGGAGATTAAAAGAAAAAAAAAAAAAAGCTTTTTCATCTTCCTTCATTTAGATAAGCAAATGTCTAGTACTTTATTTATTCCTCAAGTCTTGACATCAGTATTCTGCCATTAATTACCACAGAATACAATAACCAGGATCTTGGAGGACCTTTCCCTTCAATCTTCTTCACGGTAGAACTTTTTTATTTTTTTTTAATTTTTTTATTTTTATTATTTTGAATACTCAAAAGTCCTTCTGTCATTTTAACTCTGATAAATAAACGTGCTCTTGAACTTCTGTACACATTTCTTCTTGGAGGCAGAAGAATTTTCCATCTGCATACTGATTATTTAATGGTCTTATTACTAAGTACATGCATTTTGTAGGACTCCCTGATTTGCCACACCTTTGTCAGCAGCTGTTTAATCACAAGGTTTTCTTTTGGGTTTACAGCAAAATACTTAGGTAGCTACTCCTTCCTTTCACCCAGAGGTAGCATAAACAGTAGCATTCATCCTGTCCAAGGAGTTGAGAAACAGGTAACGCAATCACAAAGAGAAGTTTCTTCACCGTTTCTTGAATTAGTTCCATCCTTTTCACAGTCAGACAGGCTTTGTGACATTCTTACTTCCCGGACAAATCGGAAGATGTTTTGTGGTTAGAAATATTATTTTGGGTCACGTTTGCAAGGTGGCAACCCTAGGGCAAGGTGGAGTCCTGCCATGCTGGCTCCCCTTGCCTCAGCCTTTGCACTGCCTGGTGATGATGCCCTTGCAGGGTGGCTGGTGTTTTCCTCTCATACCTTCCAGACCAGTGCACATCCTGAATTTCATTTCATACATAAGGCCTCTGCCAGCACCATTGGGTTGTAGCATAGATTGGTTGGTGACCACATATGTTTGTACTTTCCCCAGTGTCTCCTCACAGAATCACAGCACGTTGGAGGGTGGAAGGGACCCCTGGGTGCCCCTGTCCCCTCTCGGGGCAGCCTGTGCCAGGGCTCCGGCACCCGCCCGGCCCAGCAGTGCTGCCTGAGGGGCAGGGGGAGCCGCCGGGGCTCCAGGCTGGGCCCGGGGCCTCTGGGCCCGGCCCTGGGCACCGCCGAGCAGAGCCCGGCTCCGGCCTCTCCGCACCTCCCCGCGGGTCCTGACGGCCATGGGGGAGCTCCCCCGGAGCCTCCTCTGCTCCAGGCCGAGCAGCCCCAGCTCTCGCAGCCATCCGTAATAGAAGAAATCCTC
Organism: Anser brachyrhynchus; assembly: GCF_964034855.1. Classification (NCBI taxonomy): domain Eukaryota; kingdom Metazoa; phylum Chordata; class Aves; order Anseriformes; family Anatidae; genus Anser; species Anser brachyrhynchus. The sequence goes on along the minus strand of NC_137696.1, from coordinate 123,153,034 downwards.
CAGTTCTTCACTGGACTCTCTCCACTATGTCCATGTCCCTCTTGTACTGGGGAGCCCAGAACTGGTCCCAGCACTCCAGGTGCAGCCTCACCAGGGCTGAGCAGAGGGGCAGGATCCTCCCCCCCCCAACCTGCAGGCGATGCTTTGCTTAACGCAGCCCTTTCTTTGCCCAAGGGCCCATCGCTGGCTCACGTTCACCTCAGTGCCCCCCAGGTCCCCAGGTCTGTTTCTGCAGAGCCGCTTTCCAGCTGGGTGCCCCCAGCCTGTCCTGGTGCTGGGCCTGGTCCTCCCCAGGGGCAGGACTTTGGGCTTCTCCTCGTCGAGCTGCAGGTTTGTGTCAGCCCCCCTCTCCTGCCTGCCCAGGTCCCTCGGGATGCCAGCACGACCCTCCGGCATATCCACCGCTCCCCCCAGCTGTGTGTCATCTGCAGCCTTGCTGAGGGTGCGCTGTGCCCCATCATCCAGGCTATTAATTAAAGGTGTCAAACAGGACCGGACCCAGCACCAATACCCCTGTCCTGTCCCTACAGACCCCGATTAAGTCCCCCCCCGCCTCTCCCACAGCCCCGTAGGCACTGGCACACCACTACCTTCCACCACCGCTGCCCACCCCACACCCCCTGTTCAAGCCCTGTCGCCGAGCCCCCGATCCCTAACGAAGCAGCTCCCTTTACGAGCCATGACGTCACGCCCAAATGTGTGACGTCACCCCCAAATTCTCCTCCCCGTGACGTTGGGCTTCAGCTCCTCCTCTCCCACCTCCCCTTTCCCCACCTCCCCCCTTTCAGCCTTTGGGGGAACGGCGGCGGGCGAGAGGCAGCGGGGGCTGGCGGCGGCGGGAGCTCGGCGGGTGAGAATGGTCCTGGTCCTGGTCCTGGTCCTGGTCCTGGTCCTGGTCCTGGTCCTGGTCCTGATCCTGGTCCTGGTCCTGGTCCTGGTCCTGGTCCCGGTCCTGGTCCCGATCCTGGTCCCGGTCCCCAGAGCCTGAATGACTCCCTTTTTTTGGAAGCCCTTTTGGGGCTGCCGGGAGCAGCAGGGCGGTGCGGGGCTGGGGGCGCGGTGCCCCCCTTTGCTCCCCTCCTTTTCATTTTATTCTAGCCCCCTGAGCCCGATGCGACCCAGCAGCGCTTCAGGCTTTAACGCTTTTTGCTCTTTTTTTTAGCCCAGTGGCAGGAGGGACGCCGTTTTACGGGAGATGTGCTGTGAGCTTGCAGGCTTCATCATGCATATAACTCACACTGGCCTCTTTGTTTTATCCTAAAGGCCACGTATAAAGTTGCTCTTATCCGCTCCCAGAGCACCATGCTTTTCAGCAATTTATATAATCTGGCTTTATTTGGGGTGCCGAGGCCTGATTTCTGCCTGGCATCATTCCTTCGCAGGGCTCCGGCGTCGTCCCCTCTGAAAATCAAGCCGTGGCGGCCGTGCGTGTGCCTCAAGGTTATTTTAACGTAGCTCGGCCAACAGCTGTCTGCCGCAGCCCGTGTGCGAGCCAGAGATAACAGGCGCAGCGTGCAGCCCGGCCACGCTCCTCTCTGCCCGTACCAGGGGACACGAGGAGGGAGCAGGGTCCGGCAGCCCCCGCTCGGGGCTCTCCGAACTACAGAAAAGACCAAGAGGGGATGCGGGATGGCTTTCTGGCTGTGCAGGCTGCTTTAAGTGGTATTTGAGCTGAGAGTGTCCCCTACTTGTTGCAGGTTGAGCGTTCCCAGTGTGATCCGGTGGATTTTCCAGTTGGCAGTGCCCGGGCACCAGTGAGTAAGGCTTTCCTGCGGCGTGACGTGCGCTTCATCTTCTGGACACCCGAGGCTGGCAGTGTTTTTCCACTCGAGCTCTTCTTGATACAGTTGGGAAAAAAAATAGAGGAGCTTTCAAGTGCATAAGCCCTTCTTCAGCTCTTGAGCTCCACAACTGTGTGTTGCGGAGCCAAAGTGGGCTGAGAGCAATAGCGTGGAGCTCAGCGTGTCGGTGCAGGCCGTATGCGTGAGGCTGTTTTGAAAAAAACTGGTGGCTGGGAATCCGTGAGATCCCGTGCCCTGGGAAGTATCACAGCTTTCTTTGAAAGAGGCAGCTTTGGGACTTCTGTGGATAGCTTTGTGTAGAAGCATCCTGTGGCGTCTCAGCAGCAGTGCAGCCCCTGGGATTGCTGCAGGAGGTTTTGTTTTGGGGTCTGACCCTTCTCTTCTCCCTCTCCCATGTTCTCCGAAACTTTCTATTAATGGGATTTTCCAGAACAACCTCCTGAGTTTCTTATCGTTCTTATCACTGTAATGTTCTATTAATAACTAATACACAAGAAACTACGAGCTCCTATAAACATGTTTTTGTGTTTTATATGAGCAACAGGTGCTTGCCACTTATGTAACACTTCTGAAAGCTCGTGATGGGACAGCAACTGGCAGATAACTTGCTAAACGTTGGTGTGTTTTTTTTAAGATGTTAAATTTTTTCATTTTTCCCCTATTTTCCCTCTCCCTGTACTTTAATCTTCTTACAAACCTTAGAAATTCCCTGCTATCCAAGGGAGATAGATTATTGCTTTACATTTGAACATGTGTTGGCTTTATACTAATCCTTTGCGTTGCAACTAATTAGTTTAAAACCTGTCCTTCAGTTATGACCCTTGAATGCTCCTGTTAGTTGAAGGACCTGGCTGCACAGCTTCAGAGACCTCTACCTATCACAAAGTTACAGACATTTCAAAATAAAGCAAATGTGAACAAAGTGATATCCCTGGCTGCTGCTGCTCTCACGCACACACTTTTTTTTTTTTTTTTTAAGGTGTGGGACAACTCCTACTTTCTGTCACATTTTGATTGGCCTTCCAAAGAGGCAGTGTCCTATAAATTGCCATTTCCAGTTTGCTTCTGCCCTATTGCCAGCTGAGGGACAGGTGAGTACAGAAGAAAAAATGGTCTAGGGTGTATTTCATAATCCTTAAAATTAGTGCTGGTTGTTAATTTGGATTAGCAGGCTGGGGGAAATAACAGCCATGTTTCAGGATAAAGCTTCCTCATTTAACTTAATTTGGAAAACAAGAGAGTTATTTTTTATTATCAGTTTCAGTCAGTGAGTAAAATGAGTGACTGCAAAGCTAGTTAGAAAGTAATATAGGAATTGGTGGGGGTAGGATACATATATATATATATATTTTTTTTTTTCTCCAGTTCCTAAATGTACAAACATATTTAACTTTGGGACAGGCAGAAAAAGAAACCTACCCCCCAAATCAAAATTTTCACATCGGTTAAATTAATGCTTTTTGCGTTCAGTGCTGTTAACGACTCCTTGAAGCTCTTTAAAATGAGAAATGTTGATCTAGCAGAATGGGATTTTCTGTCCAACTTGCCCTTGAAAGGTAATGAAAAGTGAATGAAAGTTTTGTGTCAGGGCTAGCTATATCTTATGGTTAGTTTGGGGAAGTGTTTTTAAGGGATAGTATTAATGTCTTTATATATCTGTGCATTTGCTGATAATTTTTAGAATTTAGTAGCTAGTTACACCATTTTTCCCTTCCTATCTGACACAGCAAGAAATGCATGTCATAGGTGGTTTTTTTATATTCAGTTGTACTGCTTGGTAAACTAAGGGTTTTTCAGTGTCTGGTATGAAATGTTTACTGTTCTTTTGAGTCAGCCTAGACTTGCAAGTAAATTCTTAGCATAAGACTGTGTGTTTATTCCACAAGTGAATTTGGAGAAACCAGTCTAGTGAGTGGGAAACCAACCTGATCCTAACATTTTTGTAGCTTTAATTCGTGTACTCTGCATCTAGAGCTCAGAATGTAAAATGCCTTTTCAGGTCCTGTGTGGGGAAACTTTGGGAAACAGATCACATGAGTCTCCCTTAGTACCATAAGAATTTTCATATCCCATTCTGAAACAAGAAGGGATTATCATGGCTCTTTAAGGTGCTGGTGCTGCCAGTGTTCTTATGTTGGTTTCCTAGGGAGAAATATGTCCTGTGTATTGCCTGGATGTGTTTGCCTGCTGTCTTCCTCCTCAGCTACTTCAGCAGCTTGTGGCTCACTTCAGTGAATTTGATAGGGACTGAGTCCTAAAAATATCAAGAACACATCTGTTTTGTGAGCTGGGCTGAGGGGAGAGAAACCTCATGAGTGCCTCGGCTGGACACCACAGAATCACAGCAGGGCTGAGGCTGGGGGCACCCCTGGGTGCCCCTGTCCCCCCCTGCCCCAGCAGGGTGCCCAGCCCCACGGCCCTGGGCTCGGGGAGCTCTCCAAGGAGCAGCCCCCGGCCCCTCTCGGGGCAGCCTGTGCCAGGGCTCCGGCACCCGCCCGGCCCAGCGGTGCTGCCTGAGGGGCAGGGGGAGCCGCCGGGGCTCCGGGCTGGGCCCGGGGCCTCTGGGCCCGGCCCTGGGCACCGCCGAGCAGAGCCCGGCTCCGGCCTCTCCGCACCTCCCCGCGGGTCCTGACGGCCATGGGGGAGCTCCCCCGGAGCCTCCTCTGCTCCAGGCCGAGCAGCCCCAGCTCTCGCAGCCTCTCCTCACAGCACGGGGGCTCCGGGCCCGGCAGCACCCTGGGGGCCCCGGCCTGGGCTCTCCCCGCTGGGCCCAGCTCTCTCAGTGCTGGGTTGGTGTATAACCAGGAATTAAAGAGCTGTGCAAAGCCCAGAGGAGATTAGAGCAGTTGCCGGTAGCACTGTGATAGGAGAGATACGGCTGTGACAGATCAAACCCATAATCAGGGAGTCCGATCCCTGTAATGGCTTTGTGGCCGTGAGGTGCAGCAGAGGCATGGTGAATTCATCAGGGCACTAATTGACCCTGCTTCTCAATGCAATAAACAAATCTAAAAAGGAGGATGAAACAAAGAAGATGCACTTCAGAATAAGTCTCTTTCCGTTTTAATGTGCAAACGTGATTTTTTTAAATGATGCACAGTTCTTGCAGGTCTTATTAACCCTGCGATAGGTGGTTTAGCAGGTCTTCTGTATTTAAACAGCAGATCGCCTTGAAGTATCAGAAAACTTCTCCTTTCCGTGTTGCCTTAAGTGAAAGGAACAGCCAAGTTAATTCGCTGTTTGCTTTTCTATGCATATTATAAATTGGTGCTGCTGGAATTCATTGCATTAGCTAGCTGCCATAATTTCTTGTTGTGTCCTTCCTACTCCCCGATTCTTTTACTTATATGCAACAAGAACACATGAGAAGGGAATTGACAGCATAATCCCAGTTTTAAAAGTGAGCTATTTTTAAAAGGTGTCTTCATTTTGGAGTTGGTTCGTTGTATCACTTCGGGGAAGATGGTTAAAAGTCTGAGGTGAGGAAGCATTTTAGTGGCTGTGCCTTATGAACTATATTTGAAAGAAGGAAAATATAACCTCACAAAAGGCTGGTTGCATATGCAATTTATTTGCTGACAATTTTTCAGCAAATTTTTCTTCATTTCCTTTCCCAGTAGGAAAGATCTGGGGAGACAGAAAACCTAACTTGCGTATAGCTGAGGATAATTTAGGGATACTTTTGCAGTGTCTTATAATGAATCATGGCTTTTTTTGTGAAGTAATTAGGAACTAGTCCTGAGTAAATAAAACGCAGCTTCTCCTTTGCTTTCCTGGTGCTGTCCCTCGTGCACGTTAGTTTTGAGCAAAGCAGTGCTCTCTAAAGAGGCTGAGTTTTGCCCCTGTTGGTTTGAGCGAATCTTGCTGATGCAATGCTAAGGTTAGCTTATTTGTGGCAGTTCACAAAACTTTCACTCACAAATACCTACAGTGAAGCTGTGTAGTCACAGTAGGTGAACTTGTTGAATTCTGCATTTGCTGTCAGTTGTGCGTTGAATCACAGTTTCTAGCGTAAAAGGTTTAAACTTGGACTGTATTCTCACTGTTCGTTATACTGGACCCTGGGCTGGGGCTGTGGATATTTTCCTGCGCTCTCTCTGTTGAATACATTACCTCTATTCATGTTACTTCACAGGCTGCTTCTAGCAGACGTGGCTCTCAGTTGGCACATCAGGTAGGATTTGGATTGCATCAGACCTCTTTTAAACTCTTTAGAGTATTCTAAGGGAGTATTTAAAACATTCAATGTGGTTGAGTCACTTACGACTAATAACTTCTCTTGTTCTCACAGCCTAATTGAAGAAGGAAGATGCCAATTGTCAAAAACGTGAGCAGAGCTGTCAGCCAGCTGCTACAAAGCTCTGGTTGTGGGTGTGGGATTTCCATCGTGCCCGTTCGATGCATCGGCGTCTCGCCCCGCCAGGTGGCCTCTGATGCTAGCTTTCACTCAGTTTCTTTTTCGGAGTCAGATCATCCTCGGGTGCTAATTACAGGTCAGCATTCCTATCATAACTGTATTCCTTCTCCAGCTTCTCAGTCAAGTTCCATGCTCCCCTCCTCCCTCTCCAGTGAGCAGATTAACAGAAGCAAAAATACTTTGACAAAAAAAAAATCCAAAGAAAATATACTGGAGTTGTGGTCTTTCCTGAATGGTACTCTGTGTGAACTTGCTTTTTATTTTTATTCCAAAAATCTAAAACCAGTTCATTGGGTTTTCCTTGAGGACGGTTTAAAGCTCTTCTCTCTGAGAAGAGAAATAGTACTCATTTGTGATATAATGCATATAACACTTCAATACTGTGTTCTGATACCACCTCCTCTCTGATTTTTTTCTCCTGTTTTAGGTGGCCTTGGCCAGCTTGGAGTGGGACTCGCTAAGCTTCTGAGGTATGTCATGATTCTTTGACTTGCTATTAGTGAGGAGTTCAAGCTTTAGCCACAACTTGTAGAAGAAAAAATTTTCAGGAAAGCTGTTTTTAAAACAATCCCGGTGATGATTGAAGAGTTTTTTGCCTCTTGGTTTTGTAAACAACTTCATACTTTTGCCATCTTTTTATTTTTTACGCCTGTGCTTGTTTTGTGTTCACTGATGTACTTTCTGTATGTACATTGGTCACAGTTCCCAAAATAACATAATTTTGTCTAGGAGACTAGCCACTGGGTTCAGTTTGTTTCCAGTTAAATGGAAGTATTCACAATCTGAATCCTCAGAGGGCGCTCAGCCAAATAGGTCTGCGTTTCCATGCTCAAGAAAGACAAAATTTGGGGTTTTATGCGGGTACCATGGGAGAGGAAAAAGTACAAACATCCACTTGAAAAAATGTGTAGTCCTATGCTAATTGCCAGGCTTTGCAACTGCTGACTTGTCTCTCTGAGAATTTCAGTTATGTAACTTCAGGCATAAGGTGCCTTGTTTAGTACAGTGCAAATAAAAATAAAACTTCAAGACCTTGTACCCTAACATTTTATAATTTGGTGAAAGATGAACTGATGCAGCAAAAGCATTAAATCAATAAATGTAAAACGGTCCGAGATCTCTTCCTTGACTATATCGCGGTTTATATGTACATCCACTCAGCTCCAGAGTATCGCTTGTATGTAGACAGTGTTTGTTGCAGAGGATTTGGACTATGATCAAAAGTGAGCAAACCTGCTGTATTCAACACCATGATATGGATTGAATGATTTCAGTCATTTCTATGAAATCGTGCAAACAATGGAAGGCTGGAATGTACTCCAATTCCGACGGTCTTGCTCTCCAAGACAGCCTTGTGCTGATTAGAGCAGTACAAGTCAGAGATTACTTATCAGCTGTATTTACCCTGTTGATATAAAAATAGCTGCAGTTACAGCAAGCCCCGTGGCATATGCTTTTTGGTGTCTGTAGGGGACTAGATTCTCAGGGTACAACTTGTGGTGAGAAGAGGGTAGGAAAGAGTTTTTTTTCTCTACTGATTTTCATTATCTTAAAGACTTACGTATGAGATGCAGTCTTTCAGTAAAAGGACTACAAGGAGTAGTTTACTAATTTTCGAAGATGCTATATTGACACTGAAGAGAACTTTTAAAAATTTTTTAATAGAATAACTGATTTCCTCATGGAAACTATTGTACTTCTGATATTGCTCTTGGTAAACAAAATAACAAAATAGCAACTCATAAATTATCATAAAGACTGTGGACTCACTGTACCATGTGGTTATTTTTATACAGGAAACGATTTGGAAAGAACAATGTGATCTTGTCTGACATTAGAAAGCCTGCGGATCATGTTTTTCATAGTGGTAAGTGACTGGGGGAACATATGGAAAAAAAACCTTGACTTCACCTCTGATGTTGATAAACTGATTACTCAAGTCTAAATGAAGAGTGAATGAAACTGTACAAATTGTTTTTTGAAACTTCTGGATAGTGCCTTCCTGGTTTGAAGTCTTGCCCAGATACTGATTTCATATATCAGTTATTCCTTTTTCCTAAATATTTTTCTCTGCATTTTTCACTGTCTCTTTGCCACTTTGTTGACCGAAGCACTCAAGTCAATTGGCTTTTGTGTTCCTGCTGTAAAAAGAGATATTTATTCTTTTGGAGGGACAGGTTGGAAATTAAATATGTGCCCTTTTTCCCAAACTGAGGCAATTTAGATGACAAAACGCGTGTAAAATTGTTTTCTTGTATTTTCTTTAGAAACTTAATCATGTTTTTCTTCCTCGTCACTGTTTAATGATGTACTTAGATATCTGAATAATATATGTTAATGTTCCTTTTTCTCATGCCATTGACTGGATAAAACAGGAATTCTTGGATCAATGTGTTGTTGAGGCAAAGGCAGCAGTTTACCTTACTTTCTGCTATTTATCTACTAATCATTAGGCTGTTGCTGTTAGAAGGTGTGTATTTTGCTGTACAGTCAAATTTTGAGTAGAGGAATGGGCAAGAATCAGCAATCTATGAGTTTCATCTGGAACTTTTCTGTTCTTCTTGTCATTCAGCTTCCTTCTGGTTCCATTTCTTTTAGGCCCTTTTATCTACTCAGATATCTTGGACTACAAGAATCTGCGTGAGATAGTGGTGAATAATCGCATAACTTGGCTGTTTCACTATAGCGCTTTGCTTAGTGCTGTTGGAGAAGCAAACGTCCCTCTAGCCAGAGCTGTAAATATTACTGGTATGTGACAAGGTTTCAAGTTTGTGATTCCTACAGAGGCTTGAGAAAGCGCAGTGGATGTTCTGATAAATCCTGTTATTGTTCCAGGTTTACACAATGTTCTGGATATTGCAGCCGAGCACAATTTGCGACTCTTTGTTCCAAGCACTATTGGAGCCTTTGGACCCACCTCTCCTCGAGATCCAACTCCTGATCTCTGCATTCAGAGGCCAAGGACGATCTATGGCGTCTCCAAGGTTCACGCTGAGCTCATGGGAGAAGTAAGAACTTTTATTTTGCTTTCATGAAAGTTCAGTGAGAACTTCACTGATTCTGGAAGATTTCTCATTGCAGTACTTTCCCCCGTTTCTTTCCTTCCTTTTAGGCTTTAGTATTCTATTGTAGTCTGTAGCGGTTTGGCACGTCATGAAAACAAAAACCCTCTCCAAAGTCAAAGCCATCTGAGATTGTACATTCATAACTTCTCTATTGGCTTTGTATTTTTTCTAGAAGCATGAAATCGTTAAAGCTGTTACAGACAATTTCTTCACATCTTAAGTTTAAGAAGGACAGTGGCAGGTCTGAGGGCTCTATTAATTTGAAATGTCTCAGAAACCTGGCAGTTACTGGTTTCTGAACACTAGATCTAGACCTTGTGGTAAAAGTCAATCCGTATCTACTGATGTGGATGAAAACTAGAAAAGGAAGAGCAGAAAGATCAGTTACTTGGACTGATCAGTAATTCCTTGCCTTCCTTCCCTGCAGAAGTTACAGAATGAAGGTTCATCCTGTGGGAGATTGCTGTGGAAGCAGTGAGTTGTTTGGCCCAGTCTTTTTGTGTAAACCTTTTTCTTCCTCCCTCTTTAGTACTACCATTACCGATATGGCCTAGACTTCCGCTGCCTGAGGTACCCAGGAATTATATCTGCTGATTCTCAGCCCGGAGGGGGAACAACTGGTAAGCGGCTTGTGTGTATTTCTCAGTGTTGCAGGCAAGGATATTAAAAACATAAGCCAATGCAGTCGTTTTTAACCAGTTTGTAGAATTTAATCTGCAACCGTGAGGAACATCAGTGTAGAGATCCTGTTTGGACTGAAGGTTATGACAATACTTTTGTCCACTGCAACTTAGGGTGTACTTCTGTAGTCTTTAAGTGCTATCTGAGAGAGTTTGGCTTAGATATGCTTATTAAGTCCATTTTCTTTAAAAAATATTTCCAACTCTGCCTTGCTGCAACGTGTAAATGCCAGAATGTCATTGGGATAGTTTGGGATAGCTCCTTGCACTCCTGCTGTGTAGTGTAAATCATATACAGTTCTTCTGCTAGGAGTTCTCCTCCTAGACAGGACACTTTGGAGGTGATCTGAGGAGTGTTGACTGTCTTGAAGTGAACAATGGATTGAGGCAGATGAGCACACACATCCACTGCACTTTTCCACAGATTATGCTGTTCAGATTTTCCATGATGCCATGAAGACCGGCAAATTTCAATGCAACCTGAAGCCAGACACCCGTCTCCCTATGATGTATATTGATGACTGTCTGAAAGCAACTCTAGAGGTCATGGAGGCCCCCGCAGAGGCGCTGAGCATGAGGACATACAACATCAGTGCCATGAGCTTCACCCCTGAAGAGCTGGCACAAGAGGTGCAGAAGCATGTTCCTGAGCTTCAGGTGACCTACAACGTGGATGAAGTCAGGCAGGCCATAGGTTAGTATCGGCTTTTTGGCAATGGGTAAGTGAAAACTTCAGATTTCTGTATGTCAAGGACAAAACAATGTTTTCTTTTTAGACACTTGGAAATTGCTGCTGTACAGTTCAAGTCTTATGGCCTGAAATTCATCTTTCGTAGTTCAAATGGCCAGTGATGATAACACCTTGTAGTTTGAAGGAATTTTTCCTAAACCTCATGTTCCTTGTTTCTCTTTTCACTGCAGCTGACAGCTGGCCAATGAACTTTGATGACAGCAATGCCCGGAGGGACTGGGGATGGAAACATGATTATGACCTCCCTGAGTTGGTGTCTACGATGTTTAGCTTCCTTGGGTCTGATTCCAGGATTGCTCAAGCTAACTGAAAAATTTTGTCAGATGTTTCCAGATTTCCACAGAGGACCAGGAAGAAATGGCTAAATTAGTTTGTAATTTACGAGTCCTAGAGCATGCCAATTATTAGTTTCATAAGTAGCAATGGAGTTGGGCAGAAACATACTGTAGCTCTGATGTCCTAGTAGATAAATGACACCATTAGGTGCTGTCTCTGAGCACAGCACCTATGACAAACATAATTCTTGAACCTTCACACTTAAGCAACTGGGAACAAAAGCCACCTACTCCTGGCTGATGAATCTCCAGTCATTCTTGCTGCCTGGCTCTTACCTGGCAAACAGCGTGGGGCGATACTGTCAGTCATGGGGTTTCAGTCAGATCCCACAGAGTTAATGATATGTTTTTCATTTCCCTAGTGGAGGTTATTAGATCATAGTAAGATACAACCCTTTTTTTTTCTCTGCTTACAGACAAGAGATACAAGAGCTACTTCACATTTCCAGGTTGCAGGCAGGGGTTGTTGCAATTCTAGTTCGAAATCAAACTTTGGTTAGTAGTTCATATTTATATATATATAGTGCTGTAAAAACATACACTTTTCTATACATAGGGCATACTAAGTACCATTATTCTTATAACGCCTATAAATGTGAAGGGGAATAGGACCTGAATTCTCATTATGCTTTAAAAATAGCAGGGTTTACAAGCTAAGCTTTTCCTGTTATTGCAAATGCTGCTGCTGTCAGTTTAACCTCAGAGGTAGACCTGAAATCCAAAAAGCTGTTACCTTTATGTGAATCCAGGGTATATTTCAAGAAAGCAATGCCTAGGAATGTGGTTATTGTTCATTAGCACTACTTTTGGTTATCCCAGTTGTTTGCCACGCTAGCATAATGACATACTGCCTGGAGCAAGTTTTAAAGGTGGGCTGATGGTGGAGACTTACATTAGAGTCAAGTCAGCCTTTGAAATCTGTTCACATTCACTGCTTTTTCTGTGTACACTGCATATGTATTTGTAGATGCTATTTATGCGTAACTGTCATACGCTTCTGTTCTTTAGAGAGGAATCCAGAGGCTGAAACCATCTCCTAGCTACAGTTAAGGCCTGTTCTACTCATTGAGTTTCATGCACAGGAGATTCTAGGATTAACAAGGGAATCTTAGTAGATGCATGCAGAGAAGATGTCTATCCAAAAGCTACTTAGGAGACTTTGAAAACGAGAAGTGATGGACTGGCGAGACAGGAAAGCCATTTTAGGTAAAATTCCAGTCTCTATGGATGTGAATCTGAGCCATTGGCTACTATAGCATGCCTTGAGAAACAACATCTGGGAACTTTGATTATATTTATTTTTCAAAGAAAAATATCTTTGGTTTTCAGAATGACTGGAAATTCCCTATATGAAGCTCTCCATCTTTTTTTTGTCTTGTATACTCCAGTGGCCCATGTAGGTGTCATGTTCAAATACGTTCTTGCCTACATTGTTTGCTTTGTTTTCTGTGACAGTGCTTTGGTAGTTGCAAGTCTGCTACACTCTGTAACCCTGCAGTGTTTCTTCAGTAAGTGACTAACTGACATGACCTGATTCCTCCTTGTGAGGGAGTCTACGTGCTGCAGGGAATATGTTTTCTCATGAAAGTAACCTTCAAAGAAAGATTCTGTGGTGAAAACCAGTTATTTTAAACATATGTTAAATTTGTATCTCTTGTTTTTGTATGTATCTTACTGTTTCATCTGTTGGTGAAGCATGAATTTCCCAGGTATTTAAACTTAAAAACCTTTATGGTTGTGGCCTGTTTAAACTTTTTTATAATGTTTACATTTCCAGGAAAAAAAAAAATCAATTCTTTAAACTCTGCCGCTGTTGTAACTATCAAATTGTTCAAGTTTAATATTTGGCCCAGTGGGCCAGCAAAGTTGGGTTACTCATAACATCCAAGAAAAGACTGGCTCAAGTTTTGTTCTCTGCCCTGCCAAAACAGGATTATCTCCTAGTAAATTGTTACGCTGAGCCGTCAGATGAAGGGCTTTTAATATGATATGAAATGTCTCGTCCATTCCAGTCTTTCATAATTCAGACTCTGCAGACTCCTCATTGCCTCCGTTCCACGAGACCAGTATAAAATAATGCAAAGAGTTGTCGATGGGTCTGACTCCATTTCTTTAATTCAAAGGAAGTCAGGGGGTCTATCCCTTCACCCTTGTTCAAAGCTCTAGCTAACAGCAAGAGTGAAGAGCAAAAATGTTTTCTTCTGAAACAAACCGTCCTTGGCTGTGGCATTGCATGGAAGCTTTGGATAAGGTGTCGCACCGCAGGTGAAAAACAAGCCTATGACATTTTAAAGTTTGTCTGCCAAAAGTTGCTGATTTATTTAGGAGTGGGAGTTTAAGAAACTTCTATTTTGCAAAATCTGAAATAAACCATATTGCAGTAGACAGTTCAGATGTAACGACGTGATGATGACAGTCACGGTGTGTGGTTAGGCTTGTCTACATGGTCTGAGTCCTGTTTGAAATTCTGGTTTTTAACCTGTGACCAACAATGCCTGTATCATTTTTTTCTACATCTTCCCGTAACTTCAGTTGCAAGTATGTTACAGGTTTTTCTGTATTAAACCAATTTGATGTGGTACAAAACGTATTTTTCTACCACTATGAAGTTTGACTTCTGGGCAGAGACTTCTCACGACCTTTGAGCGTTGCAGCTGTTACATTACCTATTCAGGAAAAAAAAAAAAGATGTTAAGAATATTTTTTCAAATATTACAAGTTGTTGATGAAGCCTACTTTAATAAAATTCTATGCAGATGTGTCTTTGTTTTGTCATCCTTTGTTAGAGCATATAAGAGCCATGTGCAGGAGGATGCTGGTTGGTGCTGAATCCTCTTCTTTAGCTGCAGAAGTGATGGGTGCTTTGGAGCCAAGAAAGATCCACCCTGTCCCTGGCAGTCGGGGCAGTGACTCCCAAATGTTTGTTTGCACACTTTCTGCTGATTATTCCAGTCACACAGTGTAGCAGACGGTTGCTCACAAGCAGATACAGTGTGGTTACCCTTTAATTACAACATGGTTACCCTTTAATTGTCAGTGAGCCACTAGGCAGGTGTGTGGACGCTGCTCGTAGGTGGCAGTAGTCCAAAAGGTACTGGCTTTCAAATGTTCCTCTGTCACAGGTTTCTTAGCCCTCTTGCAGGGCATGAGGAGCCAGCTGGTCTGTGTTCAGCCACCTTTCTGTCCCTCTTGGTATCAGTGTAGCTTTGAAATTACAAGAGAAGAGCGACGTTCTGATGGAGGTAGCTTTAAAAAGCACATGCTTTAAATCATAGGGTCTTCATTGCTGCTGCGGGGGTCTTCTCACAACCAGTAATGTTGGTCACTGGGGGAATTTTGTGCAGACGTGAGTGAGAATGAGGGATGTGTCCCAGGATGCCCTCCTTATAACTAACCATAGACCTACCCCGCCTCATTAATTAATGGATAAACACTCCCATCAGGTTAAACAAGTCCTTTCCCTCCTCCTGCACCTCAACTTTCTAATGATGGGAATTTCTTGTGGAGGAAGCGTTCCTCCATGACCATAATTTACTGATTAATGCAGCCGTTATGGTTCTTGCGGAACAGGTGAGGGTGTTAGAGCACAATGCTATTTCCAGCTACTTCATTTTGATAATTAGTTTGACTTGTGTTTACACATGCTCAGTTTGGTTTCTGTTATTGCTGTAGGTGATTGATGGTGCTTCAACCAAAGCTGCTGTAGCTGGGGAGAGGATTGCCATTACCCATCAGGTCCTGCAAAAAAACCCACATTCTCTTATTATCGTTTTCACGGTTCTTCAAAGATTTGAGAATACTTGACCCTGTAATCGTGTTCATGCAGCAAAACCAAAGCCTCCTAGCCTTTTTGCTTTTAATTCTCAGGTTTACTTCTGGCTGGTTTGCCTTGGAGTCATTCCTTGACTTTGCTGTACTCACTTCTCTGTTCCTGTTTAAGAGGAAACACGGAGTTGGAGCAATGCTGACACTTGGTTGATTTATATTAAACAGATTTAACGAAGGAGCTCTGCACCTCAAGATGCAGAGTGCTGATGGAAGGTGTTGTTCAGCTTCCTGTAGGTTTAGAAGTCAGTACCGACCTCCATGCTTCTACAGCAATGAGCTGTTAATGCCCAGAGCACCGAATTTGGAACGGAGCCCGCTGTCACTGCTCAGGAAGGGCCCTTGTGTTGTGCTCAAAGTCTGGGATATATCTGAGGCTGGCATGCAATGGCAAATCCTGCCTGGGTCGGGGTCCTTTTACAATGATGCTTTCTTAAAATGTTAAACTTAATTCTTTGCTTCTGTCCGTGCAAATGCATCTGCTTTCAACGCTTGGCTGCTGAAGATCCCACAGACGCATAGAAAAGCAGGAACCTTCTTCCCTCTGGGAAATAAAGCGAGGGCAATGTGTGATTAACCTCTTTGTGCTTCTGGAAAATCCCTGCTTTAGCTCCTCAGGAGGGCGGCAGGTGCTAACAGCATTTGTCACAGGCTCTGCTTGCATCCAGGGAGGAGAAACCAAGGCCCAGGGACACAGAGAGAAGAAGGAGCTGAGGTCGGGGTTAGCCAGAGGACACAGCGTGGACCTGCGGGGCTGGGATGCCGACGTTGCAGCTCCCATTCATGCTTCTGCATGCTTCAGGCCCAGAGGGGGCTTTGCTGGCATACCCGAGGCAGGTTGTTGCTATTTTAGATGAAGGTTCGCTTGAGTTGTGAAACCTTTACCCTTCTTCTGGAGGCTTGGACCGGGCAAGTGCTCTTCAAGCTATTTTTGGCTTCATACCATAATAGTACGTGAGCTCAAATTCGTCTCTTGTGGCATGACGGAGTGGTGGGGGTGTGTGGGGGTGTGCAGATGGGTGTGCTTGCACATGCCCCTCGGGTGCTCGCTGTTCTTTGTAGGGGCTTCTTTTATATCGCGCTGGGATCACTGTGTACAGAAATGCTACCTAGCTCTTTGAGCCAGGGCCAGCTTCTGAAACAGAGCTGGATATTTAAAGATCGTCGTAACTTCATACAGCAGTGAAAAGAGTTGGCTCACATGGGTGACTTTTGCCAGTGGAGACAGGGCCTATCGAAAGACATTTGTAGTTCAGCAGCACCATTCAGTTTTGAGGGGATTTCATTCATCTTGCTAAAAAAAAACCAATAAAATTCCACACCATGCTGCCCTCTTCTCTTCTCACAAATGGGTCCCCACAGCAGAAAAGATCTGAAGTGCTGGGTAATATTTCTTCTGACCTCATTAGATCACTGATATCCTGCACAACAAAGTCCTACAAGTTGTTCAGGGTTTCCATTCTGCTTCCTTGGCCATCCTATAAGCGTGGTCTGACCTCACTGATCTTTTGTCCTTCCAACGGAGCCGTGAGAGTCTGCGGCCAGTCTGAGGGCCCACCAGGATCTGCCTGGGAGCTGCTGCAGGCATTCACTGTTGAATGTTCCATTAGCTGAAAGTGCCAACTTAAAAAGAAAAAGAAAAAAAAAAAAAAAAGCTGTTTTGGGTGACATTTAATGTGGAAAATATATATATATAGGTTCAAAAAAATATATAAGGCTGGAACAGGCCTCCAAGATCACCTGGTCCAACCATCCCCTACTACCAATGTCACCACTAAAC
The DNA here is from genome assembly GCF_964034855.1 of Anser brachyrhynchus. Lineage (NCBI taxonomy): Eukaryota > Metazoa > Chordata > Aves > Anseriformes > Anatidae > Anser > Anser brachyrhynchus. The sequence continues at coordinate 123,136,379 of NC_137696.1, read as the reverse complement.
CACGTCCCTAAGCACCACGTCCAACCGCTCCTTGAACACCCCCAGGGACGGTGACTCCACCACCTCCCTGGGCAACCCGTCCCAGTGCCTGACTGCTCTTTCTGAGCAGAAATGTCTCCTCATGTCCAACCTGAACCTCAGCTAGCACAGCTTGAGGCCATCCCCTCTAGTCCTATCACTGATTACCTGTGGGAAGAGGCCGACCCCCAGCTCCCCACACCTTCCTTTCAGGCAGTTGCAGAGAGCAATAAGGTTTCCCCTGAGCCTCCTCTTCTCCAGACCAAACACCCCCAGCTCCCTCAGCCACTCCTCACAGGACTTGTGCTCCAGGCCCCTCACCAGCTTCGTAGCCCTGCTCTGGGCACGCTCCAGGGCCTCGATGTCCTTCTTGTAGTGAGGGACCCAAAAGTGAGCACAGCACTTGAGGTACGGCCTCACCAGAGCTGGTACAGGGATGGCCACAGGTGGGTTTATTCCTTAGCACAGACCTAACTGTGGGTTCCCCAGAGGAGCAAACGAGACTCTTGATGAACATTAGTCCCCAGCCTGTGGATGTCCTTGGCCCCATGGCTTTGAAGGACACCTTCTGCCACTGTCCTGAGGAAGACACCATGTCCTCCACCATGCTGCAGGCCACTCAACACTTCCCCGCATTTGCTCAGGACCACGTTCCCAGCAGGATAAATGTTTCCCCAGGCATTTCGGTGCTGCAACGAGACCGTAGTGTGCTGACGGATGGGCGGGATGACCTTTAGGCCAGTCTTCAACGGAGGAGGTTCTTGGCAGGGGACGTCAGCTCCAAGGCCACCAGTGAGCTGATCGTTTTTTGGCAGGAAAGGAGCATTGTTGCAAGGATGATCTCTCCTTACCCGTCTGGTGCAATAGGTCCTTAATCTATCCGGCCTTTCCGTAATGCCAGGGTGAAAACCCGTCATCAGCAGAACCGTTGCAAAACCGACGTCAGAGGAGACAAAGCAAAGTCCAGAGTTCGTCCACCAGCAGGCCGCTTCCCCTTCGGCTGGCACTGCCAGTTCTTTGGAGCTGAAGCCCAAAATCCAGGAGATCTGGTGCATTTTTAAAGCCCTGCCTCCTGGAGTCTTGTGGTTCTGGGAGCCTCGAAGCTGAGCTGGAGAAATAATCCCTTGGAGTTTCAAGAGAAAAAAAAAAATCTCCTGAAAATGAATGTGAATTGCATGAGCTCAAAAATACGTAATTCATTCAGAAATAAAATGGGGATTTAATATTTTTATTATTTATAATTGTTGTTTGTATTTTTAGTGTCTTGCTTAATTTAGCAGACTCACATGTTTTTCACTCAACGGCTGCCACAATATTTGTACATCCCGTTGGTAAATAGAGGAATTACACGGTAATCTCTCAGATATCGCTTGCCAACATTTCCTAAATTGTGATAAACTGCTAAAATTATATTTTCTGTAGAACATCTTATAGGGAGCTCATCACAGAGTGCCTGCGCGTGTTTGGTTACGCAGAAATACCACACCAAGGATGCCATTTCATGGAATAAGTGGTTTATTGAGCTCCAGCACTAGGGAAACCTGGTTTAGTGTGGCTTTGTGCCTTGCAGCTGATTAATGTGGTTGTCTAACAAATGCTCCTGGAGTGGAGGTCTTCAGGGCCTCTCTTGTGGGTCGATTCTCTCGTGTCTGATGAAGGATTGAGCTGAAAGGGCAGCCCCTTTCCCTAGCTAATAATTCTTTTATCCCACAGCTCCTCGCCTGGTTCCATGGACCTGTGGCAATGCAGTATTTCTGTATCTTCTAACTGGGAGAAGGGAGAAAGAGCACCCCGAGGGATGGACCCGGATATGGATGGGGTGCATACTAAGCCAGGCTGGAATAGTCCTGGAAAAATGACCATACTGATCTCATTCCACTACTTTTCATGGCTGATTTTTCTTGAAATAAAATTTTAATGATTTATTGATGAAATTAAACCTGATCCTTTTGTCAATAGCCGTCACTTCCCTCTGCCTGAGTCCAGCAACCTCACGCCCCCCCATCCCTCCATGCTCTTCCCTGCCACATTTGCCTTTGGGGAATGCAAAGGGAGGGAAGGACAACAAATAAACAGTTTTGTAATTTTCCAGTTACCCACGGTTTACATCACGTCTCCTCCCTCCACACCTACTTCTTGTTTTCGTGTCCATGTGTGCATTATGTGGGTTTGAGGCCGCACCGCTGTGTGTCACGGCTGGCCCTGGTGAAGCCAAACCTACCTTGGAAACTGGGAATGACCACAAGTCACAATTTTTCTCACACCCCCAAGGTCCTCTGTGCCGTGGCCAGCTTTGCTCAGCCCTGCCTGCCTCAGTTTCCCCACCAGACCATGCAGCAGCCTCCCTGCTTGAGCGTGATGATGGGGATCAGAGTGGGTTTGTGTCCAGCACGGGGGAGAAAACGGGCCAAATCTGGGCTCTTACCAGGAGTAACAGGACCCCAGTAATCAGTGGGGACTCAGCGTGTCCCCCGTCACCCCCATCCACACTTGTGGCCATCAGCTCCCCGTGCCCAATGCACCACGGCACCACCTCCCGCAGCCCTTGCCCGTGGCTGTCACCACCTCCGTTCACACTGGAGGACGTGCAAAGCCTTCACGATGACTTCAACAAGAAAGCGCCAACACCTTCAGCTCTCCGTCCGCCCCACTCAGCCTTGCTGGGTGGGAGAAGTGCCCCAGGAGCAGCAAGGTCTCACCCAAGACACACCACGGGCTCCAGAGCAGGTATTTGAGCTGCGGATGACCTGTAGCTGCCCCGGGGGTGTTTGCTCTGTTGGCAGCAGCTCCGGGAAGCAGTGCCAAGAGCAGCTTTCCCACCTGCAGCCTCCCAGCCGGGCCATTCGCCCCAGATAACGCTGAGATTTCGGGAGACAGAGCAGCGACGGTTCCCGTCCACCTCCAGGCATGCAGCCCTGCTGGCCGCCCCAGCCAGGTCCACGTCGCACGGCTGTACCTCGGGTCCTGGGGACACACCGGGGTAGGTCCGGGAGGAGCAGCTCCGCAAGGGGCCAGGGCAATTTGGAAGGTTTTTGACTCTCCAGGGGTTGCAACAGAGCTGCAGGCACTGCGGCAAGGGGCTGTGACAAAGAAGGGCAGGTGGGCAGCACAGGAGGGGAGTCAGGGAAAAAAAATATTTACCATAGTAAATTTTATTTTATTTTATTTTATTTTATTTTATTTTATTTTATTTTATTTTATTTTATTTTATTTTATTTTATTTTATTTTATTTTATTTATTTTTTATTATTTTATTTTATTTTATTTTATTCTATCCTATAATTTTATTTATTTATTTATTTATTTATTTATTTATTTTTCCTCTTCACTTTGCTGGCTTTACATGTGTACACCTTAAAAACTGTATCGTGAATAAAAATGTATTCAAAGTCTATTTGTCTTACCAAAAGGCAGGCTTTCAGTAAGTAAAAACTTTCTGTAATTTTCTGCCTTAAAGGTATTTCCTCTCGATTCAGTGGCCAGGCAACGTATTTTGAAAGAAAGGCTGTATTTAAGCCCTGAATGAAGTGACAGAGCTGCAGTGAGGAGTGCCACTCGCACCACTGGTGACGTTGGTGCTGGCTCCACTTTGGGGTGTTGAAGCTGGATGTACTCCCAACACTTTGCAGATATTGGCAAGATGTTTCTGCTCGTTGCTCTGGCTGATGTTTCTCCATGAAGCTTTATTTTATTTTATTTATTTTATTTTATTTTATTTTATTTTATTTTATTTTATTTTATTTTATTTTATTTTATTTTATTTTATTTATTTTATTTTATTTTATTTTATTTTATTTTATTTTATTTATTTTATATTTTTCCAGGGCTGGCAATCAGATGTTTGCTGAGCTGCTCACACACCGCTTTCCAAAGCCCCTCCTGTCGCAGCCTGCTGCCATGCCATGAGAAGCCGCGAGAAGCTGGTTCGCGTTGCCCCATCCTCTCCCTTCCCAGCTGGAACTGGCATTTCGGGGTGAATCTGGCATTTACAATACGAGGGCTGGAGATCAGAAAAAAAAAAAAAATGCCCAACCTGAAGAAATTCCCAAGTGGATGCTGGTGGAAGGAGCAAGACGGAGGTGCTGAACCCCGTATTAGACACTGGAGAAGCCCCTCCGTGGCGCAGGCCTCTTTCCCTGGGGTTCGGGGCCGCTCTCACCCCAAAAACACGGGCTTGTTTTGCCATCTGCTGGTGGGAGGCCGGCAGAGGAGGTGGAGCAGGGCAGAGGGCAGCCAGGAGATGGAGGCTGGGGGGCTCAGCACCCCTGCTGCAGCTCCGACCCCCTGCAGCTCCTACCCGGTGTCCCCCCCCTTCCCAACGTGGAGGTCCCGGCCATCACACGCGGGTGGCCTGGCCTGGCCTGGTTTGGATTTTAGTGGGGTCGGGGGGCTGTAAAACCAGCCAGCGGGGCTTGGAGAGGAGCTCTCCAAAATCCCAAACGTGCCACAAAGAGCTGGGCGCGGAGCAGAACTCACCGTAGGTCTGGGAAGGTGGCCTACGCGCGACTGGTTGGCGTGGTGCTGGGGGGGCTCATCTCGTAATGTTTAATATTTTCTGGATGAAGCTTTTCCCAAAGGCATTGAGCCCGATTCCTCCTCCTAGGTTTGCTGGGGGTGACCCAATTCCTGTGTGGGGTTCGAGGGGTGCCCGAGCTGCTCGGTCCGTGCCCATGGCCCACACCCGATGGGCGATGAGCAGCGACTCCGGTGCCTTCCCCAGTCAGCTTCTGGAGGAGGTTTGGAGCGGACAAAGGTGTCAGGAGAGGGAGCCAGAGCCTCGGCTGAGAGCAGGGAGATCAGGGATGGGGACACGGCCCCTTCGGAGCTGTGGTCCCAGGTGTGTTTGTGGGGCAAACCCAGCAAACCGAGCCCCTCCGGGCCCTAATTTTTGGAGACGCGTCCCAGCGCGGTCAGCACAAAGGACCTGTGCCCCACGGGACAGCAGTTTTAAACCGTATGGGCGATTCACAGGACCCCACCAGCCCTGCAGGATAAAGGATGGGGAGCCTGAATTTGGTGTCTGTGTGCCATATGTTCTCCCACCTCTGTCCCACCCTGGGGACCGAGCATCCTCGGGTGCTCCAGCATCTGAGCAAGCCTGTCCCGTGTCTTGTCTCCAGCTCTGACTCCTGAATTATTGACGGCTCTGATGCATCAGGCTATAACAAGCTCCCCAGGCCTTTTCCCCGTGGGCTGGAGCTGGGAACACGTTTTCTTCGTTTTTATGTGGTTTTGCTCTGTCTTGAGCTGATGGCTGAGGGAGGAGAGGACGGATGGATGGGGACGTCGGGGAGGGTCGGGGTGGCTTCGAATGCATGGGGTGGTTTGGCAGAGTGGCTGCCCTCATTGCAGTCTGGTAGGGAAAGGGGTCTGGGGTTGCCCAAGGGGTCTTCAGCCCAGATTTTGTGGGGTGGAGGCCATGCAGGGAGCCAGGAGAAGGCAAAGGGTCTTTGTGTTGTCCCCTGGGGCCTCCTCAGCCACAGGTCTGCAGGTCAGAGGGAGAAAACCACTGAGAAAAACCACTAAAGAAAAGTCAGAGGGGGAAAACCACTGAGAAAACCACCAAAAGAAAGCCAGGCTTCATCTCAGGTGGAAAAAGAGCCGTGTTTGTATGTGTGGGGCTGTAGAAAACGGCGGGGCGGGTGCACGTCCGGAGTTACAGGCAGCAAGGGGCATCACCTGCAGGCAAAGAGCAGGTCGGTGGCTCTGCTTAAAGAGCTTTTCATAAGGAGCCTGAAAATGATTTCAGCGATTTCCAGGAGGCCTGCGTGCACCAAGTGCTCGTTTCTTGAAACCGTTAAGTCCCACTCAAAACAGGCATAGTAATACTCTGGTTTTGAGGTCAGAGGCAGCAGCCCCCCAGTTTAACTCCGTATATTGCTCCCAGAAGACCAGACGGTCAGAGCTGCGGCAAACAGTGGCACCTGCAAACCTCCTCGGCTCCCCCAGCCCCAATTTCAGGGGCTCCAGAGCTGGGCTGGAGAAGTTTGGTTTAAAAGGAGGGACAGAGCAGAAGGCAGGACAGCCCTGCCCATCTCCCCTGCTTTGCTCTCCCTTTTGAGCCACGCAGGGAGCCCTTGGTGGAAAGGTCCTGGTGCCATCAGCTGAGATGGGAGCCTCTCAGGGAGGACAAGGGGGTCCCATCCCCACCATGGGATGCAAAATAGAAGCAGGGATGCTGTTAAACAAGGCATTTCGCACGTGCAGCCCATGGCTGGGTTTATGGGAAGGCTTTGCTGCAGTAGCACAACAGGTTCTGCTTGAGGGACTCCTTTCCAGCTTGAGGTCCCCCTTTTCCAGCTGGTGGGAATCCCGCTGCGTGGTCCCAGGGGGAATGCTCCCAGCTCGCCTTTCCCCCAGCGCTGCTGAGGACCCATCCTGCCTGGTCCTGTGCGCTCCGAGATCCCCAGCTTGGCACTTCAGAGGCTGTCCCAGCACCCAGCCTGCCCTGCTGTGGGTGCTTGCTTCCAGATAATTCACTAAACGTGTATTTAAGCACATTCCTGGGAAAATCACCCCCTTTTTTTTTGGAGAAACCTGTCGTAATCAAAGCACCGACAGCTTCAGCACCAGTGTAAAGCTGCAGGCAGGCTCAAGGCTGCATTCGTGCTCCGCACCCAGCCACCTCTTCAGCTGTGGGTGTGGATTGGGCAGGATGAGCCCCTCCGACCCCCAAAATCCCCTGTACATGTGCTCACAGAGCTGGGGGTGCCAGCAGGGCAGAGACAACCCAGAAGTGCCACACGGTGCCCCACACCATCAAGGTGGGACGCTTGATGGCCCATCGGCACTGATTTAGGTGTGCCGCCTCCTCCCACGGGGCAGGGAAAGGGGCTGAACAACCTCTCAGGGTCCTTCCCAGCTCCATTTATCTGTGTTCCTACGGGCTAACCCACCGACCGACCTTCCCTTTCTCCCAGTAATGCAAAAATGCAGAGATGAGCGGATAAGCAGGGAGAGGAGGGATTAAGTTCAGGGCACGGGTCATGGGAGCCAGTTATAAATAAACAGAACTCGTTTAAAAGATGATATATGCTGCAGTAATATTGCTCCCACTCATCACCGCGAGCTAATTACGCTTCCCGGAGCCATCAGACTTCCCTTTGCATCCCAATTGCACCGTGCAAGGACAGGGGTAAGACGGCTTGTGGTTGGGTCTGGCCCTTCTCATTAGGTTTGGTTCAGCTTCTCTGCTGTAATTGCCCCCGTAATTACATGCTGATGAACTGTATCCCAGCCTCTGAGGAACTCTGGGTCCCTGCCACGTCTCCTGGAAAGAGCAGGGGGTTAACGGGAGGTGAAGTCCCATATAAATCTCAAATAAGGCTTCAGGCAACTGGTTGTGGACTGAAGTGGGTGTTGTTGGCTGCATTTGTGCAGGAAAAAAACAAACAAACAAAAAACAGGGACAGGGGATGGACCCACTCGCTGGACCACGGCCATCTCCACCGGGTCATCATGCTCCCTTGAACAGTTTTGGCTCACTGCTTGCAAGAGCAGGGATTTCTACCCCAAATCTGGAAGAAAAGGGCTTGATGGAGAGACTGGGAACAGTGCCTCTTCCCCAGGGTCTGTCTGTATGGCTCCGAGGGATGGAGGTCCTCCTGTCCTCCTGCTGGCCGAGCCAGGACCTCACGTAGGACACATCTCCTCGGGGAGGAAAACAGCATGCCTTGCTCTTTGCTGTCCTTCCCATACCATTCGGCCAAAGTTTGAGTGTTTTGGGGACAATCCTTGCAGTGTGGCATCACGGTGGGCAAGGTGTAAGTACCCATTTCGTGCCAGCCCCCACTTATGCCAGACTGGAATCAGCGGGCCAAAACCCCTCCTGAAACCAGTTTTCTTGCAAGAAGAGCCCTCTTCTGCTCCTAGCACCATCCCCTAGCTCCTGGGAGAGGCTTTCCAACATTTCCCTGAGAAATGCAAACCCCTGCGGCCAGTCGTGGGGTCGCTTGGCTGTGGCTGGTGGGCACTATGAGGTGCCCCTGGCCCCTCGGCCATGCTGTGCGATGCTGGCAGGGGGAAACGTAGGCAGCTGTGCGGATCCCAAAATGAAGGAGTGCCTTCCCCTGGGGTTTCCACTGGATTTTAGCAAAGTGCCAAGCCATGCAGACGGGTCTACAGTCATGCAAAGCCAAGAGCCCAGTTTCTGCAGCACACAGGAGATGCTTAGAAAATCATACATTAAAAGCACAGAGTCCCGGCGAGGCTGAGCCAAAAACTGGGCTCTGAGGGTGCCCCTGCCCAGAGCAAGGTGCCCACACGGTGCTGGGGCTCAGCCTGCCCTGCTGCTCTCCTTCTCCTTGCAAAATGCCACCGAGGCTCACGCTTCGAACCCCACGGGTCCTTCTCCCTCCTCCCTCTCCCTTTTACCTGTATAAATGATCAGCGGTGCTAATTCTGGCACCCCAAACTATCTGCAGGTGAAATGAGCTGGGGGCAGGTGATAAACCCACCACTGCTCCCATCCACAGCACCCGTGGTGTTTAGGAGGCCAGCTTGCCATGCCGTGGATAAGATGCGGTGTTTGAGCACGGATGGCTTAATTTCCACCTCCCCCCTGGCACCCCTTCATGCTTCCCAGGCTAAATAACCCTACAAAACCCTAAAAAACACTTGATGCAAAGGGGCTGCACCTGGAAAGGAGCGTGCCAAGGGGGCTTTGTGGGGTGCTGGGGCTGCAGGGAGTACCGGGGCTCCTCCTGCTCCCACAGCTGCAGGACGGTGCTCCCCTGTCCCTGCACACACGCGTGCCCTGACCCACGTTTTTTGCTTTTGCTGCAAGGTCTGGCTGCAGGAGAGGCAGACAAACCTATTTCCTGAGCACAGAGAGCATCCTCAGCAGTCACGGGTATTTAGACACCAGCAGAGGGCATTTTTGGGGTAGAAATATAATCCATCCCCAGTTTAGCTGATATCTGCTCAGAGGACATAGACGTGCACAACCGGGGTATGGATGGGGCTGGCTTTGTTCGTGGTGGGCTAGCAAAAGGTGGTCCAGGAGCTTCATGTGCTGACCCCACCGCGCTTCTCTTTTCAGGGGAAACCTGGAGCCAAGCACAGCTGAAGATATTTCGGGCCTCACGTCTGGGAGAAATGGTCTGGAGCCAAGCCCCGAGCCCTGCTGACGAGAAAGGATCAGACAAAAGGCAAAGAGCAGGAGTCCAAATCACGTTAGTCCAGAGAGCAAAGAGACAAATGTCTCTTGAGGTAGTGCATAAAAAAAAACAGATGGGTTAGACACACAGAACTGTATTTACGGGCATAAATCAGCCCTCGGTGGCTTGGTGTATCTCCTAACATCTTGGTGTATCTCCCAGCATCTCTGCAACACCTCTGCAGCCAGTGGACGTGGTCCTGGGCGCCCAGCTGCAGGTGGCCCTGCTTGAGGGCTTGGACAGGATGACACCAGGGGTCCCTGCCAGCCTCGACCGTTCTGTGCTTTTTGTGCCCAGAAAAGGCTGATGTCAAGGGAATAGTACAAGGATAAGCAGATTGAAATAATCCTTCCCCCAAATCCTCTTCCAGATTCACCGGTGCCTCCAGGTCTTCCTGGGTACAGGGCCACAAAGAAAAGCACCCGGATTTTTTGCATTTCTGGGCCAGACAGGTGGAAAGCAGGACTGCCAGCAAGGACAGAGGGAAGCCCAGCCACCTTAGGTGAAGTGTTTCACAGTGCTGTGGCCAAATTAGATTTATTTTCCTCCTGAAGGCTTTAAAATAGCCGATTTCTGAGGCCCGAAGATTGATGGGTTCACTCCTTCCTTTCCCAGATGGCATTTCTCTCCTTCTGACCTTACTCTAACAGCTCAAAGTATTTAATGTCTGGGATATTTTCCAGATAGCTTAAGCATCAGCTCCAAGGGCTGACGACGTTTTTCTGCTTTAGGACACGCTGCGGTTGGATGTCAGACTGCACGCAGGTGATTTTTGGCTGACTCCTGCTGCACACCAGCAGCTTTCCATGGAACGACGTTGATTTGCCCCTGCTCAGAGTCTGGCTCTCCCTTTCCACACGTAACACCTGCTTCGCTTTTTGAAATTTGCTCCAATTTGCCGAATCAGAACAGCCCCAGGACGTCCCCGCTCCCATCCCTGCAAAGCCTCCTGCCACGACATTTCTGGGTAAGCAGCTCACATCCATTTCAGGTGCTGGTGGCACCAGTCAAGCTGTATGATTTAAGATGAATTACAGCCAGGGAGGCTTTTCAAAAGCTACCTGGAAAAGTTCATTTACAAAACAAACAAAAAAACAACAACCCAAAAAAATCATCACCACCAACAATGATAAAAAAGAACCAACAGAAGTGATCAGTCTGTTCAACTGTCCAGATATAGGATGAAACTTATTCCTGGCCTGGTGACTGGTTTATTTTATTAGTGAATATTGGTTCCTTTATTGGTACGGATCATGGAATCCATCTGAAATCACGGAATGATTTCTCTTGGAAGGCACCTTTGGAGCCCATCTTGTCCTACGTCCTGCTCGGTGCACTCGAACCAAACCACTCGGGGCCGTGCCCAGCTGCGTCCTGAACACCTCCAAGGCTGCAAATCACACAGTTTTCCCCAACTTCTGCCTCTCCACGGGCTACCAGGACAGCCCCAAGATGCCTTCACGCCAGCCTGGGCAGGGCTGGAGGAAGGCTTGTGCTTGTGACCCCTCTCTGCTTTTGGAGAGGTAACTTCTACCCCTGCCCAGGCGCTCCGAGTTGGGTGAAGCCTCCCCAGGGGACTTGGGGTGGTTGGACCAGATGGTCTTGGAGTCTTTTCCAACCTTCATGATTCTACGATTCCTAGTGGTGTCCATGCAGGGACATGGGATGGGTAAAGCAGTTCCTTGCTCTCACCCCATCCTGGTTTTGCAGTAGCCACCCGAGGTGGTCCTGCACCAGCTGGAAACACGGAGATGGACAAAGCCCTTCCACACGTCTCAGGCTGGAGCAAAACCCCAAGGTGCTTACGCTGCCTATGAAAAGGGAAATATCCCCCAGCCAGAAACCCCAGGGCTGGACATCCTGCCCCAAAGCTCCCATCCCAACCAGAGGCAATTCCCAGGGCGCTGGCAGAGGAAGGGGTGCGAGTTTCCTACGCTGGATGGGAGCCACCGACCTTCAGCCGAAGGACACTTTCTGCCCTACCGATCTGCTCATTTTCTTCCCTCATTAATGCTCCTTCCATGCCCGACAGTTGTGATTTGAATAATTTGGCCTGATTGGTGTTTACACAGCAACACTTGGAGGCAACGAAGCCACGCGACAGCCAGCAGCCGACTCAAGGCTCTGAAATGCTGTTTTGCTGGCTTTCCTGAAGAAAAAGGGCTCACACACCCATACAAAACCTATGCTGTGAGGTTAGTCACCTTGAAATATGTTGGCAAATCACAGCCAGGTCTCATCTAGGGGCACGGCTCTCAAATATCCTGGGTTCTTGCAGGATTTTAGCAGGACTGGTTAATAGATGGAGGGTGGGGGCTGCCTTAGTGTTGGCACTGAAGGAATCAGCTGCTCTGGAAAGAAACACAGCAGCCAGGCAGTGCCCCTGTGCTCCTGCTCAGCACCTGCACAGCTCCAAATAACGCCAAGATGTGGTGTAGCCACGGCCAGAGAGCCGAGGATGGGTAGGAGATAGGGGAAAAATGAGAGAAGGGAGTGGAAGTACTGCACCAGGGAGAATCAGGGGGATTTAGGGAGAAATGAGGGTTATGGAAATATCTGGGAGTCTCATGCAAGTGGGTGAAAGAAGCTAGGGGATGTGGGGCACAAGCTCATAGGCTGTAAAGGTTCATCCATTGGATCTTCACCTTTTTTTCCTGATCAAAGACCATATTTCAAAGGTTGCTGGGGATGCAGAAACTCTTTTAGCAAATCTTCTGCCCTTCTTCATCTCTGCAGGCAGAGTGGTGTTATCTCATTTTTTTTCTCTCTTTTTTTTGTTTTTTTCAGGGAAAGCTGATGTCCTGCCCCCTTCTTCAAAGGTGCTGGTGGACGCTGTGATCCTTGAAAACGTTGTGTGCAGAGCCAGGAAGGTTCCTCCTGCTTCTGTCCCCAGCCATCCCTGCCCTTCTCCCCTCTCCCTGGGGCTGGGCACCCTGCCCAGGGTGGCTCAGATGACCCCAGGAGTGCCCTGGCAGCTCCCAAGTCCCCGTAGGAAGTGTCCCGGGGCAGGACACCTGAACGGAGGGGATCTGAGTGACTTTGGAGGAGCTTTTCAGCTCTCCCAGGTAGCACTGGAGCTCTGAGTGCAGCAATTCTGGTGTGCCACGGGCAACAAGGGATGGGAGTGGGGCTAGGATTAAGCTTCAGGGATCCTTCTGTGCACCGGTCCCTGGGGTGTTTCCATATTTCCTTCTTTATTTGACACTCTGCACATGGGCACATTGTTTGCATGCACAGGGATTTCCAAATGAACACAAGGCTGGATTTCCTCGCTCTTTTATTATTATTTTTTATTCCTGAAAAAGGCTAAAATGCGTTTAAAATGCATGCTCACCCATGCCTGCATGCACCCCAGGTGCTTTCCCAGTGTCCCTGCAGCAGGCTGGGAAGGGCCCAGCCTGGCTGGGAGCCCGCACGCCCTCTAAATACCAGCGTTTCTGCTTCTCCTTTTTCTGCCAGCTCACGGCACTGCCAAGGAAATGAGAAAGCATTCCCTCCTGGCTGCAGGAATTAATAATCAGCTCGCTGAGACGAACAGCACGGGCGTTCACGGCTCGGCAAGCAGGGATGCTCGGCTCTCAGGAGCTCCCAGCTCTGCAAGGGGCTGGTGTAGCGCCCGAGCTTGGTTTGTGCTGCCTCCATGCTCATCTCCACCCGGCCTCTGCCACGCCACCTTCCCCCTGGATGGGTTTATACAGCCCCTTGCGTGGGGAGACCTCAGTCCCCAGTGAGGCTGGCAGGATCTGGGTGATACAAGCAGGGTGAGCAGGACGTAAGCAATGCCCCCGGGGTCAGAGCATGGTCCCTTGAGCCCATGGTGGAAAAAAAGGTCATTTCTGGGGAGGTTTCTTGAGCCTGGCACCTTTCAGTGCTCTTCCTCAGCATCCTCACCCCTGGGGTTGGTGTTGCTGGAGAGGACATCCCAGCCTGGCATCCACTTACGGACCTGCTGCCCGCCACGGTTTCTAGCTCTTTTCCCAGCCTCCAGCTTCTTCCTGACACCCACTGTGCCTCGAGCTAATTTATTTACCCATTTTAAACAAATTCCCTGCTGGTTTCACCACTTGCTCTCATACATCACTCGCCGTACCCACATTTATGGCCACTCCGTGTGGCCAGGTCTTGGTGCAGAGGACAGACCAAGCACTGGTTAGCTTGAACAGAGCCTCATGCACGTCCACTGCTGGATAAACAGGCGGATGGAGAAACACTTGAGAAACGTTTATGGGAATGTGACATCTCTGAGAATCCCAGATCCGTCAAATCGGGCAGGGACCAGCAGTTCAGAAGTTGTTTGGAGTTGTTTGGGGGTGTCTGACAAACAGATACGCGACCGGCGTCGTTCCTAAGTGTCCAAGAATCAAAGAAAACCACCCCCCAAAAAATGTGTGTGCATCAACAGTCTGAGCTGATACCGTGAGAAGAAAGATCAGGACGAACGAGAAAATTGCACGTGGCATAATTAACTCCGTCCCCCAAACGAATCGCAGCTCTGCCCCCAAGGAAGCCGGGCAATTTCCGAAGCAGCAGAAGGTCAGGAATGGATGCAGAGAGATGTGTTTCTGCCTACACCACGGTGCGGACGTGCTCCCGGCTGCAGCACTCCCACTGCATTGAATGAGCTCAGCATACGAAAGGAGAGGGCTGGCGCCAAGCGGGGACGGGGAAGAAGCACGATCTTCCCTTGACAAGCCGGCAATGAGGAGAAAAAAAAAAAAAAAAATCACTTTTCCCAGTGAATTAACCCAGTTTTGTCTGGAGCTGCATCCCCCCTTCCTGCCTGCCTTTGCTCCCCGGAGCGAAGCGCGGGGTGGAGGTTAGCCTTACTGGTAAATGGAGGCTGGAGGATGACTGCGGGTTGTTGTTTGAGCTGGGATAATGCATCCTCCCCTTAAAAAACATAGCTGCAGAGCCCAAGGGGTATGGAGATCCCACGTGGGGGTTAGGGAAGCCTGTGGAAGGTCGGTCTATCCGTGGTGGTTGAACCCATTCTTGCCCAAGAAGACCTCACCAGGATGGCAGAAGCTCGGAGGTGGGTCCCAGGGTGATGACGCAGCCCTAAAATGAGACCCCAAGCACGTCAGGGTGCCTTCATCCCATTGAAATCCTGTGCCTGCTCAGCCCCTGCCACAGCAGGGATGGCCGCTGCCCTTGCCGTGAGTGACGGGACAGCAAATCTCATTGTGATGACACCCGTCCTTCAGGATGGAGACCCATGGCTTTGTGTAGGTGATCCTGCAGACCCCAACCAGCTGCAGCTCCTGGTTTTTGGCTGTTGTGCCTGCATACCGTAGAGCAGCTGCCCACAGAAGTGGCTGTACTGGGGGCTTTCGCTGTGCTTTTAAAAAGCTCAGAGGTCCTCGAAGCCTCTAGGCTCAGGATTTAAGCCCAGCAGCCATGCTTGCAGCTCTGCATTTCGGCTGGGTGAGCACCTCTGGAGTCACCATGAAGAACCCAGGAAGAAAGGAGCAGCCTTGGACGGTGCCCAGAAGATCTCTGGAGGTGGTGATCTCCTTGCAGCCCCAGCCTGGCAGAGCTTCTGCAGCTGGATGGGGTGAACCAGCTCCATCCAGCACGGGACGTGCCACCAGAAGGCAGCTGGGGCTCCCTCCCTCCCTCCCAGCCCTTGAGGAGCCGTGCAGGGACCAGCTCTGGTTTCGCCTTCCTGCCCACTGCAGGCTTCAGGTCTGCTTTTATGCAGTGCTCCGACCCCACAGCAGCCAGGAGATCCTGGATGCAGCCGGCTTGGGACAAGCACCAACAACCCAGCCGAGAAAATATCTGAAAACACCATTAAACAGTAAAGCAGGACCGGCACAGTTTGTATTTATTTCCTCTTTAATTACGTCCTCTTTCTTAAGGAGATCTGCAGTGATACGGAGGACAGATGGGCTGCGTGAGCAAAAAGTATTTTTTTTTCCTACCCCCATCTCTGAATTTTACAAAGAGACGTTGAAACGAAAGGCAAATTTTTGAGTGCTTGGGATGAGAGGGAAGGAGAAGCAACTCCAGCAGGGCTCCGTGTGGCACTGTCCCTGTCCTCCAACCGTCCATCAAAGGGGACCTTGTGCTCACAACGAGGTGCACGCATGCCTTTGCACAGATGCACACCAAACACACACCCATGTGCACACGCAAGGGCATGCTCTGTGGTCTGTGCACGGCGTGTAAAACCAGTGTGCTTTCACACTTACACTGCTCAAAACACACACACAGCATGCGTACGCGCACGAGCACCGTGGTGCACATACACACGTGCTTTTATTATCACTTTATTATGCTTTGAGCACGATATTTGCACACGCACAGTTCATGCTACGCACATCAGCATGCTCAGGGTAGCTTGTGGAAGCGTGCACACCCCTGGCACACGCATGTGCCAGCACACACGTGCACAGAGGCACTTGCACACCTGCCGCGGCACGCACAGACACACTGCAGTTTGCATCCTGGATGCTTATCCCCAGCCAGAGATCTCTTTACTTGTCTGAGGCTAATTAATGGGTTTTGGCAGCCACATTAATAAATCATAATCCCTTCATAACAGTGCGTGGAGCTCTCAAAGCCCCAGGATTTCCGACGTGCCTTCCTGGATGCTTGCTGCTGGCTCCGAGTCCTCGTACTTCCCTGCGAGCATCCTCACCTTGGTCGGCCGAGGCAGCGGCGTTCTGGGGGGAGTTGGCATCATTTTGGCTTTACTGGGGTGGCTTTGCTGATGCTCCATCCCTGCCCCCTTCGAGTTCTGTCATCTTCCTGGCTTAGCAAGGTCTGGCTGTTAACTGGGAGCTTTGGCACCACTGTGCGCCCATACTGGTCCAGTTGGACAAGAGCATTCTGGATATGTCATGGGGAGAAATGTGCTCGTGGGCACCTACTGTGGGGCTTGGAGATGGAAAAAAAAAAAAAAAAGGAAGAAAAAAAAAAGAAAAAAAAAGAGGAAAGACGTTTTCATGGAGGGAGTAATATTAATGTCTGTGTTTTGGGGGAATGCCCCCAGCACAGGGACCTTCAGGGCCCTTCAGACCAGCACAGCCCCCAGGAGGAGGCAGCTCAGGTACGGAGGCAGCTCCCCGTGCTCCAAACCCTCCCTCCCTCCACTCCCGGGCGATGAAGGGGCCGACGAGCACGAAATCCATGGCACGAAATCCATGGCAACCCGGCCGGCAGCCTCGCAGCCATCGCCTCGCTCCCTCCCTTCCCGGCGCGCCTTTGTCTGCTGCTGGCACATCCCTGCGGTCCCCACGGGTTTGGTTTTTTTTTTTTTTGTTTGTTTCTCTCCTGGATTTCGCTCGCTGGGAGCAGCCCAGCACCCACAAGAGCTGGCACGGCAGGCTGTGACAAGCAGCCAGCAAAACAACCTGTGGCTGCAAATCTGGGTGTTCCCCTTAGAAAAAAAAGACCCTACGATAACAAACCTGGAGGTGAAGCAGTTTGCCCCCTCTGGGATCCATGACTTGAGCACAGTAAATGCCTGTTGCTGGTGAGCAGTCCTGCTGAAGTGAACCCACAGCCCGTGCTTTGCATGCAGGGGTCGAGGTCTGCAAGTGCAGCCTGCAGAGCACAAACCAACAGCCACAGGGGAATTTTGTCCCCTTTCCAAGCAAAATCAGGCCATAAGGAACCCCCCCAGAGCCTAAATCCCTTCTTGCTGAGCCCGCCCCGGACGTGAAATCCTTGCTTTGAGGGCAGCCCCAAATCTTGAATCGGCCCTTCGGTGCTCTGTAGCTCCCCCCAGGAAAACAGCCTCCTCAGGGGTGCACGAAACCCCTCGGGGCACCCGGACGAGATGGGCTGAGCCTTCCCACCCCAGCAGCGATGCCGGCGTTGTGCCGTTGCCAGACATTACTGACTTCTCCCCTGCCTTCTTAGCAATCTCCCTGGGAGACTGGGGCGAGCCCCGAGGAATCCCACACTGGGAATGCACGGAAAGGAGCAGCGCCTTGCACGGGCTTTGCACTATACAAGCAGGTTGCAAGCGAGCCCCAGCTCCGCAGAGCTCAGCTGCCTGCCTCCTGGGATTGCTCCCCTTCTCCTCCAGTATCGTTTTCTCCCCTTCTCCTCCAGCATCGCTTTCTCCCCACCTCTGGCTCTGATTTCCGCAACGGGATACCCGCACAAAATGCGCCCATGGGTGCAGCCCGTTGGGGCAGGGCGTTTCTCCAGCACCCAGAGGAGGAGCCCAGGTGCCTGGAGCGATGCACGCCTTGTCCTCGGCTCCTGCTGGAGCTGGCGGTGCTGCTCCTGCTGGAGGATAAGCATCTGCTTGCAGCCCGGGCTGGCTCCAGCCCAGCTCGAGCACAAAGAGGGCTTTGTGAAGGGGATGCACAAAGCAACGGGGCAGAGCTGCTCTGCGAGGGGACCGGAGGCCCGTCCACAAGGCGGGTTCCTGGGGGTGGGGAAGCTAAAAGGAGACCTTTCTCCCTTTCCAGGCGGAGAGCGGCTCATCGTAATTAACGGGCTGCAGGTGATCAAAGCCCCGCAGCCCCTAAGGGGAAGCGAGGAGGAGAAGGGGGGAAGCAGGGAGGCAGGAGCAAACTTTCCCTGCAGGGCAGGGCTCTGAAAGGCAGCAAGCTGAGCTCGGGGGGCTGGAGGCTGGCCCTGAGCTTGACAGAAGCTTCACATCCCACAGGCTGCGATGCTGATGGCCAGGCTTGACTCTTCCCCACCGCTTAGAGCAAGGGAAGGCAGCGTGGTAAGAGAGGAAAAGCATCCTCCTGTGCTCTAAACAGGTCCAAAATCCTTGGCCAGGCTTGCAGGGTAGACTTGTGTAGCTCTGCTGGAAGAGAGGAGGACTCCTGCCTCTGAACCCTCCTCCCCAACCCCGTTCATCCCCCTCCTGTGCATTAGCACAAGGGTTTGGGGTCATTGTATGGGAGAGAAATAAAAAGGGTGGGCAGCGGTCAGCAGGCAGCAGGTTGGCACCTGGAAGGGATCCAGGCACCATCAGGGGCTCAGGGCGGCTATGTACCAGCATCACCTCCTCCCTTCCTGCACCCAAAGCCACCCGATGTCCCCAGGCAGTGTCAGTCCCCGTCCCCACCAATCTGCCTGACCTCCTGCTGAGCACGGAGGAGCAGAGGGTGACTGTGGCAGCTTGGTCTGCAGAGCATCTCGAGGGGAAAAGCCCTGGATTCAGGACTCTGGACCTCAGGAGAGATGATTTCAGCTCATTCAGGGAGCTGAGAAGTTGGTGGGGGGGGGGGCGTGTGGGGAAGGTGTCTGAGGCAGCTGGTTGATTTTTTTAAAAGAAAACGTATTCAGAGCTTGGGAACAAGCCCTGCCTTTGCACATGAAAATGAGGAATTTCAGCACAAAGCCTGCTCGGTTAATTAAGACACTTCTTGGTGAACGGAGCTGCTAAAAGGGAGCATACAAGAAATGGAAATAAGGAGGGCAAATGAAAGAAGAGTGCCAAGGCAATGCTCGGGTATTGAGGGATAAGAGCAGCAGGGCTGGCACCCAGCTGGGGCACAGGCTGGCCAGGGATGCTAAGGGTAACAAGAAGGGCTTTACGAGATTTTAATGGCACACTTCAGGGAAACTGGGGGTTTGCTGCTGGATGGGGGGATAGCTTAGCACTGGGTGGTTGTGGAAAAGGTTGGGTACCTTCTTTTTTAAGTTTTCATTGCTCCAAGCTTCTGCACAGAACAACTTTTTTTTTTTTTTTTTTCCCTTTGCATCTTACTACCAAGATGTCTAGGGAGCATCCTGGCATCTCTGGGGCCACCGTTCAGAGCAGACTAGCAGCTAATGAATCCCAGAATCGTCAAGGTTGGAAAAGACCTCCAAGATCATCTTGTCCAACCATCCAATGAAGATATGTAGTTATTAGCATGGACTGGACAAGATTGGCCACTTGACCTGATTGAGTCCTGGTTCCTGGTGGAGTAGCAGCCCTTAGAGGTCCCCTCTGATCCTGCCTATTTGGGGGAGGTGCGTATATCATGAAGACCTCTTCTCCAAGCTTTGACTTGGAATTGCATTAGGAAATTGTCCCTTTGCAAGACTTGTGAGTCATTAGAGACTGCTGAATAACGAGGAAGTTTTACCTAACCCTGTCCTGCCCGTGTCTTGTCGTGCAGGGCAGGCTGAGCGTGCCAAGGCGATCCCATTTGAAACCCAAGGCCAGACGGACCTTGGCTACACCTCTGGGGCAAGCAGTCAGCAATCCCACGTCTCATTTTCCAAGGCATAACTGGAGGATCACTGTTCTACCTTTCCGGGGTGGCTGGAAGAAGCTGACCTTGGCGGATCTCTCACTGTGAACAGCGTTCCCGTTTCCCGTCGAGCAGCTATCCTCAGTCTCAAGCAGCTGGGGGAAATTCCCTCTGCCTCCTGGAGCATTCCCCATCCGAAAGAAATCTCCTTGTGGCACCCTGCGGTTTTGGAGCAGCTCCTTCCTGCCCCCATTGTTCCCACGGAGCAGAGACAATGATCTCAGAACGCAGCACTCTTGAAACCCCTCCAGAAAGCTGCGATTTATGAGCAGCCTGTTCCAACTGGCAGGGGGAATTCGTCAGTGGAACAAAAACATTGTGTAATTCCTCCTTCCTCCTCTTCCCCCTCCGAGAGGCAGGCAGGAGCATGTCGGGGAGCCCTCCACCAAGGAGACGGGCTTTTGGGGAAGGGTTTGGTGAAGCATTGGGCATCTTCCACCAGGTTGCAGACCTCTCGTGGTGGTCTTGGGGAGCTTTGCAGCACACCAAGCTGCTGAAGGCAAGGGCAACCAGGATGGCTTGGCTGCCCAAGGGTTTGGCCCACAGGGACTCCACGATGCCCTCTTGTTGCTAATGGCAGGGAAAATCCAGGTCTCTTTTACCCTGAATGAAGTGTGTGTAGAGCTGGTCCCTCTTGGTACAGTAGGCTAAAAAATTAGGGATGAAAGCCTGAGAAATCAAGGGATTGCCCCTTATCTGTTCATCTGATTTGGGGTACCTTGCTCCCTCGTGCGTGTTTCTTCAGACATGCACTTGGTTGCAGAACACAGCGAGGGAAGAGAGCCCGGTTTGGTGTGTAGCCTGCCACCTCCTCCTTGCTATCCTTTGTTTTTTCTTTCAGTCCCTTCTGTCTTCTAAAATAAAACACACTGAGCAGTCAGCTTCAGTCTCTGAAAAGAACAAGCTGCTTGGAATACTCCAGCTGGAGTTGTATTCATATATATATATATATATACACACACACTTATACATATACATATATATATATAAATAGTTGGACCATGATATCTCTTCATAGACCGTGTTAGACCATGACAATCTGTTCAATGGAACAGGCTGCCCAGGGAGGTGGTGGAGTCACCGTCCCTGGGGGTTTTCAAGGAGAGGTTGGACGTGGTGCTTAGGGATGTGGTTTTGTGGGTGACATTGGTGGTAGGGGATGGTTGGACCAGATCATCTCGGAGGCCTGTTCCAGCCTTAACAATGATTCAAAGATTCTCTGATTCTATGATCTGAAATACCACATAGCAGAAGCAATCTGAAAATTCAGTATGCAACTCTTTAAATATGTCATTCCCCGGCCTTCCTGCTATAAATGTGACTTACCGGGCCACTTCTGTGATGATTTCTCTGTTTAATTTCATTAAGGGCTGTATGGAGGCAATTGTGGGAGACATCAAAATACAAATCACTCACTGATTATATGATAGCACTTCACAGTGCCAGAAGAGTGAGGAATGAGGCACTTCCCTCAGGAATAATGACCCTTTTTATCATCGCTGTACAGGGACTGTGAAAGAGAAGCAAGGTCTCTTGTCCATTAATGCATCGTGATGGACCATGTCAGGGAGCGTGGCCAGTTGACTAAGATGAAATATGTAAAATTGCTTCTTAATCAACTCAGAAAGAGTAAAAAAAAAAAAAAAATCAAGCTGGGCAAATTGTTTTTAAATGATTTCTTCATGACGTGAAATATACAGCGTTTTGGGTTGACCAAAACTTCAGGGACGGGGTCTAGCTGGATGAATGGCTCTAACCCACTGAAGGAAAAGTTTCATCAAGGCTATTTCAGGAAAAATGTTTTGACTATTCATTACAAAACAATGTCTGAAAGCAAACAAGATGTTCTCAATGGTTTTAGTGTTCGATTAATTTTTTTTTAGAACTTGGAGTAAAATAAAAATATGAACAATTAAAATACTAGGCAGACCATTTAAAATATGCATATATATATGAGATTTTGGGGCAACCCCCCTGAAATCAGGTCTTTTAGTTAACCTGGGGAAATCTGTGATCTTCCAGTCTGGCCACCCAAATTAAAAATGTTCATTACTCACATGGACCAGCCTCAGAATTGCTCTTTAGTTTCAGCAAGGAGCATGTCTCATGGCTATGCAGCTGCAAACAACTTGAGAGAGCTTGGGACCATGTTCAGCAGAGCCATGGCAAATCAGATCCTTTTGTATTTATTCCTCTTCCTTAGCTGGATATATATTTTAAGTGCCTGAAATCACCTTTGGCTCAGTGGCTGAGTAACAAAACAACACCTAGCATAAAAGAGCGAAGAGTGACTTTTTTTTTGGCTCTGTTTCCTGTACATTTTTGTCCAAACACATAACATGTCCTCCCACCTTTATTTCTTTCCATCTCCTCCGGACTGCAAGGCAGAGAAACTGCTGCTGTAGCCGCAGGGGATGTCCTAATGATGTGCATGGACAGAAAAACCTGATGGAAAACCTTTTACACCCATAAACCTTGCAAACACCACGCTGGTGCTCGGTAGCATGGAGGTGCTGGAACCACCTGGTGCTTCACGTGAGGTCTCCAGCCCTGCCACTGCTGCCTGCATTCGGGAAGAGACCTTTTGGTGTGGAGTCATGCATTTCAGTGCAGATATCAATTTTTTGGTCACTGCTGGTGGTGGTTACGGGGTGGTTTATTGCATTGGCATAAACAGAGCCTGCTCACACAGACAGAAGCTCCCCGTGCAGCCCCCGACTGCTCTCCAGGCAGGACTGGAGCCGTTGAACAAAACGAGAGACCAGAGGCAGGAATCAATACAGACATCATTTTATAATTAAAAAAATTGTGCATTTCGATGAACAGCTGGCAGTTTATAACCATCCTCATCCCACTTAATGCAGAAAATACATGTCTGGAACCCAGACGTCTGATATCTCTAATGCCACGTATAATGACCTCCTAAGACTGTGCTTGTACTAACCCCTGGCATTCAGCTGCCAGATAAGAGCCCAAAGGCAGGACCCCTCTATATTTGACTCTAGATTATCCTAGAGAGAACCAGTCCCTCTCTTCCAAGGCATTATTTTCGCTGAAATGCTGTCGTTGCCATCTTTTGATCGAAAATGCCTCTGAAAATCAACATGGGACATGAATAGATTTTTTTATTAAAAAAGTAAACAAAGAAGAATTTTAATGATTTTTTTTTTTCCCAAAGTGTCCATGGGGAAATAAGGCTATTTCTCTACTAGTAAACTAAATGGCATCACAATCCAGAGGCCAACTGGCAGTCTGGCCACAACCCTATTAAACCTTCAGTACCTGGACAGTAAAAGTCTCCAAGTTTAGGCACAACACTGATTTAACTATTAGTATAGCTACTGCTCTGCTGCCCCCAAATACCTCTCAGCAAGCCATACACTGGAGGGGGAGGCATCACCGAGCTGCTCTGGCATGCTGAGAAGAGCAGAGCTGGGCTCTGGCACGGTCAGAAGCGTTGGAACAGGAGGGAGAGCCTCGAGGCAGCCACGCTCCCCCTGGACAGGCTGTCTCGGGTGCCAGGAGCCGCCGTGGCTAAGCCCCTTGTGTCCCTGCCCCTGCTGGGTTAGACCACGGGGGGCTCTGCCTGCTGTCCTCATGCACCGAAAGGCAGAAAACACAGCATCCACCCTACACGCCGCCAGGACGGGAGGGAATCCCCCTGTGATGGCTGCGGGTCCAAAGCGCAGTGAGGGCAGCTCGTCGCAGCAACGTTTCTCCCTTTAATTTGTAGTCAGAGTTTGTGCTCATTACACAAAAGTCCTTTTTTTCCTCTCAGAGGTCCCTTCTCCGATGGATGCGTGTTGCTACAAAGGACCCAGGATTTGCTGGTGCTGCTGCTGGGAGGAGAATGTCAGCCTTGGGTGGTTTCTCTGAGGTGGGATGTCCCCGGTGTAAACTCCCTCCGTTGCCTTACTGCTTTTGGAGCTAGCCACATGAGTCTTGTGGCCATGGCTGACAGTGGGATCAGGAACAAATATTGCTCTGGGTAGAAATTCTAGGGCACACAGGTGACTTCTGGCCAGAAGGAGTCTGTATAGATAGGTCCACGATCCATCCATAATCCATACCACAGACAAAATTATGCTAGAGTACACTGGACTCAATGGAGCACGTCAACAAACACATCTCACCACCTTTGGGGCTGCAAACCATTTAATCCACCATCTCTCACCTGCTGGGAGGGCTCCTTTCCACTGGAAACCATCTTTTCATCTAAAACAGCCCCAAAGACCCCGTGCCTGGGCCGTCAGAGGCAGAGGATTGATGTCTCGGGAGACATCCAGGGAGGGGAGTGACATTTTCTGAAGACAGCTCTAGCCTGGGAGGAGGAAAAGGGATGGGAAAGGGGATTTTTGCCTTGCTTTCTGGCTGATCTTTGAACCTCCCCTCTGACTTCTGAGTACTGGAGATGCGTCCACCTCTTTGCTACTGTGCGGAGAGGAGAAGGAGGAGAAGGGACTTTGCAAAAGAGCAGGCTAAGTGCCCAAGCTGGGTTCAGATGCTCTGTGCTTCCTGCAGGTCCTGTCTTCTCAACGGGCATCTCTGAGCCATCCCAGCACTGTGCTCTGCTGCTCCTTATGCCACCAAGACCAGACGTGTGTTCCCCGCTTGCTCCCGTCCCCTCTGCCCCTCCGAGACCTCTTTGTGCCCAGCCTTCAGGCAGGGAGAGCCCTGGCACTGCCCAATCCTTTCTCCTTCTCCCCCCATCCTTCCCTCCTCTGCCCCCCTTCAGCACAGCGAGAACCGGCGCGAGTTGATGTTCATCTTGGTGACCCCGATGAGCTTGAGCGGCGTGGAGAGGCTGAAGGAGCTGACGAGAGGGAAGTCGCAGAAGAGGTCGGAGAGCTCGTCCCGCTCCTCCAGCTCGTACGTGGCGTCGTTGAGCATGCGCTGGTGGAGGTGGCAGGTCTGCTCGATCTTCAGCTTGTTGATGTCGCTGCGGAGGCGCATGAGCTGCCTGGCCAGCTGCTGGTCCTGCAGGCGCATTTCTGCCTGAAACGCAAGACGGAGGGAGGGGAGGGAAGAAGGTATCAGCAAGGGCACTGCATGCGTTCCTCAGGGTGCTGCCTGCACCAAATCATGGGAAACGTAACATGGCCAGAGGTGCTACCCCACTGCAAAGGACTGGGATGGAGGCAAGGGTCTTCCCTGCAACACATCCCAGTAAAATATGAGCTCAGGATGGTAAATTACTAGCATTTTGTGCTTGGTCAGCTTTCTGGGAGAACTGGGAAAATGGAATTAAAGCCAGCACACCAAGGCTGATGGTTTGGGTATCAGTCAGTGCAGGCTTCAGCGCCTCCCTCTCAGCCTTAAGCAAAGCCCGAATTAATCTTGCTCGTAAGGGAGCAGCCACAGTGCGAAGCAGCAATTAGAGGGGGAAAGGAGCAATTAAAAGAACCCCAGAGAACTGATCCCCAACTACTTGGCACGGGTTTCCAGCCTGCATAAATCAGGGCTGGTTCGTGACAGCGGGGAGCGCGGCTCCCCACATCCCCCGGGGCTTACCTCGCGGGCTGGCAGCAGATCTCAGGATGGGGCCCCCACGGTCCCCATGGGACAGAGAACAAGCACCCTGCAGGCTAACGAGCTAAATACTTCGGAGGGTTTTTCCTCCCCTGGCACCTAACTTTGAAAGGTGGAAGATTCAGAAGTGATGAAAGGAAATGGATTTTTTTATTATTATTATCATTTTTTTTTTAAAATTCCTACTCATAATTAAGCAGAAAACTCGTTGCCACTGGATATAGGGAGTGGTGAAGGAAGGAGGCGATCACTTGGCGAGATTCACAGCGAGCATCAGCCTTTACCTGGGGAACAGAAGCCGGCAGACGCCAAGCAGACAAGCCCCACTTCTCACCCCACATCCCTCCTCGCAGAAAAGCAGCAAACCTCAAAAGCCACAAAGAAAAGGGAGTGGTGGGAGAGAAGCCAAGCACTGCTTGGTGAACCTTGAGGCTTGAATCTCTACTGGAGACAAGGAGGGAGCAGCACAGGCTGGAAAACTGTCCTCCAGCTGCCACTGTGTGATGCCCTGACCCTTTCCTTGATGTCGCCTCCATCCCAGGGCATGAACCAGCATGAGAAGGAGCCCGTTGGTACCAAGGATTCCTGATTGTGTGTTTATTTTTGGTTATGTCTTTGGTTTTCTTTTTGTTCTTCTTAGCTCCCTGTGGTTTGAATGAGAAGTTCAGAAGCAGACCCAGGCTACATATATATTAATATGTTAAATTGTGCATGGCCGCAAAACCTTTCTCTCCGCTCAGCTGCGAGCACGGTCCTGGCATCCTTTGAGCAGAGGCCAACGCACACAGCCCTAAGAAATTCCCCACAGGCACCCCTCAGGAGGTAACTTGGGGGGATTCATCCTCAGCAGGCATTTGGGATACAGCCACTGAGCCTGGATTTTAACAGCCTGGACACAGCCAGACCGTACCAGTTTGCCTCCAGGCCTGAAAACCGGCTGCTTAGTTTATGAGTACAGATGACGAGCAAGGGGTAAATTTATTCCTGGGGTAGTGTCTGGAGCACAAAACTGCAGAGATGAAGGGCGGAGGCAAAATTCAGCTCAGGATGCTCCACAGGTGGCCCTGGTGTTTCTGCACAAGACCTTTATGATGCTCAGAGCCCCAGGCAAGGGCATTAATATAACGTAAATTAATCCGAGCCAAGCAAGGCTCTTCTCACTCCTGCCCCATGGAGGCACCGTGGAGGACCTTGCTTGGTGCTCTCAGCTAGCATTTGGGGTCCGTTGCTTGCAGAGGATTAAGTCACCTTCCTACAAATCCCAGACTGAACTTTCCTCTTGAGTAGTTGGTGGTGTTGTGGCAATTTACCCTCTTCAAAAAAAAAAACAAAAAAAAAACAACCCTCAACCCACTATTTCCTTGCCCCCAGCAGAGCAATGCCACTCGGTAGGCTTTTCTTCTCCCAGGAGTTGCAATGAAAAAAAAAAATTGTATTAGTGTTATCTTATTAGTGCTATCTTTCCCTGTTTCACAATGAATGCTGTGACTTGACATTTTATCAGGAAGGCGATCGCAGATGTTATTGAACTGACCCTTGGTCAGTATTTCTTGTCGGTTTATCAAGCTACATGAGAAAAGTCAACAAATGCTTTCATCAGAGGTTTTGAGGAATGTGGGATTAAAAAAAAAAAAAAAAGGTTTAAAAAATGAAGTAGGAGACCTTTGTGGAGAGGGAAAGGACTTGGAGATTGCTATTTCCCTCTTGCAAGCCAATTTCCCTCTTTTTGACCTGTTCTTGCTTTCTACGCTTTTCTAAGAAGCCATTTTGCTTTAGTGCGAGTTGACAGACAAGGCCATCTGGGTTGCGGTGAGCGGATTCCCAGCTTTGTCCTTCAGGTGCTCAGTCTCTGGTCTCCCTTTCCTCCACCATACCCGGTACCCCTGGCGTTTGCTAAACCATCCTCTTCCACATCCATGTGGACCGCTGGCCCTCCTGTATGGCAGGGTAATGCTGCACGGGGCAAAATCAACACCCACCTGCACCGATCACCCCAGATGAGCAGAAATTATCGTTCTAGACGCAGCCCTTGCAGGCTGTGCTCTGGGGCCCTGCAGGGAAGCAGGGACAAGCAGTCAATGTGCACGCTTTCCCAGAAATGGTTAAGGATCTCTTTTGGAAAGGAGCACGGTCAGGTCAGCAAAGCTCCCCAAGGCTTCCTGGAAAGACCCAACGGGATTACAGGAGCTGTACTGCAGGAAGCCGTGGGTTGTTGGTTTACACAGCTCACCCGCAGGGCTACTGCAGCGTATCTCGGTGTCCCAATTTGTCTGTGTGGGACGGCAATGTGATCCCACAAACTCTGTGCAACGTCCTGGAGGAGCCCACGGGGCACTCCCGGCAGCAGCCATGCATTTTGCTTCAAGGTCTTGCATGCCAAATGCAGGAACAGCCTCCTGTACAACTTTTATTTTGCACAAACCTCTATTTAACAAACCTTCCCCTGCCTCTTTTCGGCCCTGCTCCAGCAGACAACGAGCTGCGTGGCTGGACACGGGGATGGACAGGCTGGTGGTTTGAACATCCCGGCTGGGATGGGGAACCAAACCCAGTCCTTCCTGGCAGAAGACCTACTGCAATGAATAGACTGAATCACAAAGCTGGACTGCAGATGTGTCATGTCTTTTGACCCCAGGAAGGATTTTCTATTTGGATTGGGCCTTTGAGTCTACTGGGGATGTTAAAATGGGGGACGGAGAGAAAGTTTTGGATGCATTCTTGTCCAGTCTAGGTGGCTTAGCCCAAATAACTAGATGCAGCCTGGACTTGTCTCCAAGTTTTCCCAACCATGGACTGTCTGTATGGTCACAGACAGGAAAATCATCAATGTTCCCATTGTCGTTGGTGCACCTGCTGTGTCACTATGGGGGGAATTAGCAGCAGAGACCCCCCCACGGCATGGAGGTGGTGTGGAGCTCCTTGGGACTTCATCCCAGAAGAGAAATGTTCCATGGACAGGGTCCCAACCTGTGCTCCACGAAGCTCAGGGTGGTGATCTGTGGAGAAGTGGTTGCTTCCCCAGGGTTCGTACTTTTGATTTCCAAAAGATCAAAAGAAAGTGAAACTGGGTGCAGCCACTTGGATCCAAGCAGAGCTCAGCCATCGGACCCTTGCCAAACACTTCAGAGAAGTCGGGTAAGTCTGTGTTTAGGTTTGAGGCTTCATCTTCAAAGGTGCTCGGATGCCACCCTGCTGCGGCTAATTTTAGATGCTCACGCCCTTGTGGTGCAACCCACAGCCCAAAACAAGGTGTTTTTGTGATGCCTGCGGATTACACAACCCCAAATAAAGCCCAGATGCTTTAGCTAACACATGTAGGGCCTGGCATGGGTCACAAATCTCACCTTTTTTCAGTATTGAGTTTGGACTGTGTAGAGTCCCTCAAAATCTTCATCTTACCTTTCATGAGGGACGTAGTTACCTATTTTTTCTTTAATTAAGTGTCACTAAAATGCATCCAGGACTGGTAATGGTATGTCTAGGAGAAAGCCCACAGCCAGAGGAAAAGCCTGGCAGCTCAGCATCCAAATGAGGCGAACACAGGGACTTACACAGAGGAGTACAGTGTTTCTAAGAGCTGCAGTTCCATCTCTGCCACGTGCACAAACCCATATCCACCCCTGAAAACCCCCGACTCTCTAAAAAAGGATGGCTGCACCCAAACTGCCCCCTGGGGATGGTTCTGCTCTGTGTAAATGCCCAAACTGCCCAAATTCCAGCAATTTAACAGTAGCGATGGCATTGCTTCAGTGCACGTGCACGAGTCCTTTCACTGCTTGAATTACAAATATTGACAAATCCTTCCTGGACCTGTTATGTAGCACAGGATTTCCAATGCAGACCAGGCTCCATCGCTAAATCCATCCTCTAGGTTCCTCCTCTTTCTCCCCCACCTCCCAAAAATCACACAGCAATCTGGAATGACACTCGTGGCAAGAGTGTTTTGGTGCCACATCGACATTTAAAATCACTTAAGTACTTGCTCAACCAATATCAGTGTCAAAAATGGAAATAATAGCAGGAGCTTTGTAAAGCATATTGCCAAGTCCTATTGCTCTTGATGAGGAAGACAAATTGATCTGAAATGGAGACACCAATGGAGAGAGCATCCGGCTTTCAGGTCCCTTTTCAAAAATTTTTCCTGCATACTGGTTCACACGCCTCTGATTTCAGCGCAAAAATGTTGGTGAATTTGAGAAGGAAAACAAACTTTCCTACCACGCCACAGTCAGAACTGTCCGAAGGCATCCCAGTTTATGGTGGAGTTTTGTCCTTTAATTACTTGCCACACATTTAGGGAAAAAAAGCACTTTGAAGGCTCAGTTTTAGAACTCGTAAAAATTTGTCTTGACAGGCCAAAAACAAAGAAGAAAATAGAGCCTGACCACTCCGATCCCTGGGTCTTTCACCATACCCTGGCTGGTGGCGGTCTTACTTTCAGCACTGATGATGAGCAGGCGCATTTGACAGTGCAAAGGCAAGGAGGAGGCAGGAGGAGTTAGGAAGGGAAATGTTCCAGCCCCCGGGCAGTTCAACACATGCTGAGTGCTGCAATTTGCTCGTACACCTACACAGAGCCTCGCAGCACAAAAACAAGAGCAGGAATTTGCATGTCTGAATAAATCAGCTTCCCAAGGCCAGATTCTCAGCAGGTCCCAGCTGACGTGGCTGGCTGGAGCTCGGTGGGCATATGCAGACCTAAAAAATGGGGCCAGGCCTTCGTGCGCAAGGTGCAGAATCAGGTCCCAGGACTGGTCACCTGGGGAGAAATACCACGAGCAGCAGATGCACAGTAAGACCTTGGGCTCGTCCTTGGCTTCCCTTCTGAACGTGAGGAGCTTGGACCTGGCTGAACCCGAACCAGAGCAGATTCTGGACACACAGGGACAAATTCCCTGCAGTGTTGGATGACCTCTGTTTGGGGAACTGGAAGTAATGCTTCAGGTTTAGCAGGTAGCTTTACTTGAAATACCATGGCTAAGAGGAAACCTGGGCATACACATGCTATTAAATTCACTTTGCTTCCAGAACTGGGTGTGCCAATACAAACCGCTTGTTGGGGATGGTCTGCGGCACGTGCAAGCTCCTGAAGCTCTAACGGTTGGGCAGGGTGCTAATGGTACAAGCCAAAACCATACCGGGGCCATGCTAACAAAACAGCCCCGCCTAAACGTGCTGGTAGCTGTGATGAGGATTGCACAGTGTGAGCGATGAAGCTGTGTCCTGCACTGCTGCTTTTTGTTCTGTAAGGGCACAGGCAGTAGTGTACCCGTGTCCTGGGCACGCATTGCTTTTGCCCTTTCATTGGGTAGATGAACTAATTCAGAATAATCTAAATTGACTCCTCTTGGAGGACTGCCTAATAGAGTGAGGGAGAATTCAGCCTGTGGTGGAGGACAGTGTGGCAGAAACAGATTTCCCCCCAGTTGCAACTACTGGATCCTTTTTGGATGCTGTTCAGAAAGCTGCCCAGATGCTCATGCTGGTTCTGTCCATAATGGTAGAGCAAGCAGGGCCAGAGTCTTGGCTATCCTCTCTTGCATTATCAGCGTGCCTCCTTTGCGTGCACAGCTTTGACTCCAAAAACCAGCAGAGCCCCAAGCAGCTCTAGGCTTGGTTTGTGAGTTACCAGGGAGCTGCAGCTCAGGAAAGAGCCCTGGCAGTGTTGGTGCTGATGTAGATGGTCTCCCTCCTGCTATGCTCTGTGGCTGTGTCTGCACCAGGCTGCTTGCGGCAGGGCTGGTGCTGTGCCCAGGTCTGTGGTCTCTGACGTTAAACCAGACCAGAAGGATTTATCGCCCACTGAGGGCGACCATAACCGAGGGATGGGTGCTGGAGCCCTGCCTGGCTGCCCCGAGCAGGCTCTTGTCTGAAGGATGCTGCACTTTCTGGCCTTGGATCCTGCCTTAAGCAGATGTAGAAACTCTACATAACCATAGCCATACCCTGTTCTTAAATCTTCCTGTTCACTTTGCTATCGTGAAATGGTGGTAAACAAGGAAAAATCCTGGCTGTGTTGGGATGAAAGGAAGCTTGTTCGTTTATTTCAAAAGAAACCGGGCTTCATCCTTGAAATGCAATGTGAAATGCATCTTTTTGTTCCAGCACCCTGTGAAGCGATGGCCGTGCTGTGTTCTCACTGTTCGCTGGCAGCTCTAACCCAGCAATAGTGCCTCCAACATAGCTATTAAGCTGTGTGGTCAGTCAAATACATGTTCTGTCTTTTGGGGAAATTGTTCTAAATTACATGAGTCACGTCCAGATCCAGTAAAGACTGGTATAATTAAGAGACAGGAAAATGGAAAGTGACGAACAATTAGGGTTTGCTTTGCCCTTTTTCTTCCTTAATTTAAACTTTTAATTTTCATCAGATGATGGTTTATATACCACACCCTAGTCTAAAGGGTAGACTGCAAGACAATTTATACTTTGGGCAGGAGACCAAGAACAAACCAAACCCTTTAAAATCTGGGTCTTTAAGAAAGAAAAATCTGTTCCTTACTGTCTTTGGGCATCTTGAGACTTGGGTTTTACATCAAGCCCTCTGTGAATATGAGAATTCATCACAGATGCAAGCATGGACCCAGGTTCAGCTCTGAGATCAGGAGCTGATATTCTCCAGAGCACCGAGTGATTTTAGGAGACCAACTCAAAACTCTTTGTAATAGTCCTGGATTTCTGAAAGTGCTACTCTTGTTTTCCGAGAGCTATGGACCTGAGAGACATCTCAGCCACCAAAACTGATTTTCAAGACCACTTCTGTAAATAACTCCTTTAGAGATCAATCCAGTTGGCCAGTACAGCAAGAAAAACAAAAAGTAGTTGAATAAATATTCTTTGGCATAGAAGACGCAGAGACTTTTAAAATAAATATTATTCACTGTTCTGCATGGGCAGCTTTTCCTCAAAGACTTTGGTGCTTATCAAAAGCAAAGGATTTGCCCAGGAACATTTTCACGACTGCGTCTGAACCACACGTGCTTTCCCAGCCCTCAGGGACCCCATTGCAAATATCGCTGCCGTCCAAACAGTTGCAAATGCTGTTGGCAATCACAGGCAAACATCCGATTTGGCAACAGAAACGGAGTCACGTGAAATAAGTTGTATCCAGTTTCCAGCCACGTGGGCCAAATAATAAGGATTTTTTTGCCTTCCATTTTCATTTTCAGTCCAGAAGGGAAGGATCACTAGGAAGTGCTGTCTGTCTCTGCTTGCTCCTACTTTTGTAGGAGCAGGGGGCCCAGGGCCCACTCTCCAACCCCCAAAACAACTGTCCCAATCCCACCTTCCATCCTGTTGGCCTTCCTTGGCTCCATAAATGATGCATCCATGCTTCCCCCAGGGAATTATCCCCAGGTCATGCTGATTCCTGAGCTGGGCTGGGAGCTGCTTGGGTCAGTGCTAGCAGGCCGGGCCTGGGACCATGACAGCAGCACAGCGCATGAAAGCTGAGCTTCCAGTGCCCTCACCCTGGCTCTGGTTATTTTCCTAGCATATGTGTAGAATTTGTATCTTGTCTTCTTCCCTGTGAAACATGGTTAAAAGCATTTTTCCTTCCCGATGAACTGCACGGAGCAGGTCAGTGAAGACTGTGCATAGGCCTGGCCCACCCCAGCCATGTCCTCCCCTTGGTATGGGAAGGTAGGTCTCCATTCCTTCTGTCTGGTGGCTTGTATCAACCAGAAATAAAGATATGTGTAAGACGGGGTGCGTGTCTGAGGCAGGAGGATGACAAAAAGGTGGAGCAGTGTCTAATGAAGGAGGACTCGACAAATGATGAACATGTGCGAGTTGGCTGAGGAAGGGTCTGTGATCAGGCTCTGCCATTGTCCCGCAATGAAGAAATGATTTGGGGAAAGATGGTTACCACAAGACTTACAGAATATTATGAGTTTAAAAAAAAAAAAAAAAAGGAAATAAAAGAAAAGAAAAAGGGGGAATTGGGCAATCACTTGGAAGTTAGATCTGCTAATGCTTGTTAAATGGTGGTCTGTATGTAATGTCCCACTGAGGGAGCTCCTAAACCACCGATGGCCACAGTCAACAAGGGTAAATCCAGCAAGTGTAAATCCAGCAAGGGTGAAATGAACCTGCTGTATTCATCTGAAGCATAATTAGCGAAGCAGGAGAGGGAGAAAACTGCTAAAAACTCCTAATTAATGCAAGTTACTGTATTGCTTTGGCCTGCTGGATCCCAGCAAGGACTTTGAGATGGACCTGGTTCCTTCTCTGAGGCCATGGGCACTCTGTCATTCACCTTTCCCTTCCCCGGGCTGCTTCTGCCAGCCATGCAATGACTGCAGGTTGCTTTTTCACCCAGGGCTGAAGGCAGGTGGGAACAAGGAGCTTCTTGTTTCCCCCTCCTTCTTTTCCCTTGAAAATAAAGAGTGCTATCTACCAGGGGCAGGAAACCACTTACCAGTTCCTTCCGGAGCCACGTCAAAGCCTCGTCGATGCTCTCAAAGCCGCCTATTTTCCCTGAGGTAAGAGTCACCTTGTCCTGGGGAGGGCTCCCGTTGAGGTGCAGCTGCACCTTTCTCAGAGGGACAGTCTCCTCCGGGCCCTTTTTGGCCTCACTCCCGTCCTCCTCACCAGCCGGCTGGGGGCTCTTCCATGCCTGCTCCTCCAGCTTCGCCTTCCACTCCAAGTAGGACGGGCGCCTGGTTTCCAGCCTCAGCTTCTCCGTCAAGGCCTTGAGGCTCCTCAGGTGATCATCAGGAGGAACGGCACCTCCAGAGCCACCATCCGTGCTGTCCAGCGCCTCTTCTATTTGGATTTTAGGCAGAGACATCCTCCCCGGGAGTCCAACGGCATAGGGGTGGGCTCCCACGGGTCAGGGACAGGGGTGGGAAGCCCTCGAGGCAAGACCAACTCACTGCAACGTGCCCAACGCGGCTCCTCAGAAGAAAAATCTTGCTCAGACACCACACTGAGGCTGGACAGACACCTAGAAGAGAAGCAGAGGGTTGGTTTCCCCTTTGAGAAGGAAAAGGGAGCAAGGAGGGAGAGGCGGCTCTTCAACGCGTGGGCTTTGGGAAAGGCAGCGTGCCAAGGTGCTCCCGGGGAGTGTTACCTCATCCCAGCTCTCTGCCTTGCTTTTGGGGCAGGAACAGACAGGCTTTTTGGGAAGCTCTGGTTACCTGCACCTCCAATCTTAAGGGGCCGTGATAAGGTTGCCAATGTGGCCAGGAAACGTTCACAGACCCTTCCGAGGCTGTGTCACACAACCCGACGTCCTCTGGTTATTGCTGGGGGTCAGGGTGTCTGTGGGCACCATTCTGCTGGCTTCCCAGCTGGCATTCCTACATCTCTCCACTTAGGCGAAGAAGGGACAGATGAAGTAGGACAATGCAACCTTCTCCCAGAAGTTTGAGCCAAAAGGAGAGATAGAAAATGTAGATATGTTTGTTTGTTTGTTTTTCTTCCCCAGTTTTAGGGGTTTGCATTTAGATCTAGGCTTGCTAAAGATGCCAGTCTCCAGCTGTTAGATTCAGCTTCCACCCGCCCAGTGAGCTCAAGGCAGGAGCATGGCCCCTGGCCAGTCTGGGGAGTAACTGGGGCACTGGAACAGCTTGGGTTCGGATGCCTGCACTCAGGGAGATCTGGGCTGGTGGTTTCCATCACTGGCCAGCTCCAGTTTGTCTCCTGGGAGCGGTCCCTCACCCTTGCTAGCTCCTGAGCTCTGCCTGGATGGTGGAGCCAGGAGCTTTCTTCCCAGCTTTTCCTCCTGACACCACCAGTGGACCACAGCTTGGCGAACCAAACCTTCCTCCGTGGGACAGAGAGCTCGAAAAACTCTGCAAGAGTTAAGCTCAGGAAGCTTCTGCATTCATTTGAGGTAGGATCAGATAAGAGACTTTCTCAAGGTCATATGCTCATCTGTGGCTGAGCTAGGAATAGATCCAGAGCTCTCGTTTACACATCGAACGCAAAACAAAATACTTTTTGCCTGCCTGGTAACATGCCCAGAAAGACCAGCCGGGACGTATGCAGCTTTCTAGCTGGATGCACTGAAACACAGCAATGTGAGTAACTCAGCCATTCTTCTCCCTGCTATTTGTGCCCACAAAGACGTGTGCAGCTCTGAAATCCAGACCATAATTACGCCTCTCAAACCTTTTCAGTAAGAAGATTCAATTTAAAATAAACACCAACAGAGAGCAAGATTTATCCTACAATTGCGTGGAGGCACATGGGCTGAATGAGTAGCTGATAATATACACACAGACAGTCTGGGGGTGGAGAATTAGTCATGTTGCGGTCTTGTTCCTGCTCCTATTTATGTTAACGAGAGTTTTACGGTGAGCGGGAGCAAGCCCAGATACTATATCAGGTTGAAGCCAAGTGCTCTTGTGCCTGGAGCAACAACAGTTTTCCTTCTTCCGCTGAAAAAATAGATTGTATGGAGGGGAGAGCCGAGGGCTGCCTGTTCAGAGAGTCAGGCTTGCACCAGCTCTTGCACTGATGCTCTGCAGAGCTAAGGGCACATTGACGAATTTTGCTCCAGCAGCATATTCTAGCCCACTGACATCAATAACGGGAAACACTAATGACTTTAAAGACCTTGCCTCCGAGTGTTTTTTGCCTCCACTGAGGTGGGTTTTGCTAGGGGTGGCCGAATCCAGCCGTCTGATAGAGTTGAACGCAGTGGGCTGCTGGATTTGGTATCCCCTAACAGAGAAAACACCTTTATTGTAAGGCTGACGTCGCCGAACATCGCACATACAAAGCAGAGCCCCCACAAACCCTTTTGTCTCGTGTCTCCAGCACAGATCTCCACCTCCCAGCACCTGCTGAGGGATTTTTCTGCCCTGGAAGTGGCACCGTACCAGCCCACCCTTCATCTCCCAGCTGCAACACCAAGCCCCTCATTCGCCCCATGGACATCCCCCTAAATAAGCACATCTGTCCTCCAGCCTGTCCAAACTCAAAATCGACAGGAAGGAGCCACCTCTAATTTCCTATCAGTGTCTGGGATTTGGGTGAAAGACTCGCTGCAGAAGAAGAGATCTGAAAGCGGTAAGCATGTAAAAAATGTCCGCGTGCAAGGCTGTAATCCAGCCCTGTTTGCTACCCCACAGTGAGCTAATTCCCAGGACAAAATCTGGCCTCTTGCTCAAACCAACAAACTTCTCCCAGCCTCCCTGTCCCAGGCTCAGTTTTCCTCTAGGCTGGCCTGGAATTGAGGCGGTTAATCCTTGATTTGTCTTTGTTATCACACTTGGCAGTCTCGGTGGGTTCATGCCATGCAGAATTAGGGGTAACAGGAGGCTGGCATCAAAATGGTGACCAAAACCCAAAGGGTTTCCCCCTTTCCTTGCAGGAAAGCTATCAGTTGTGAAGGTGCAGGACACATCAGGTCACCGAGTCAACAAAATGCCATTAGTTTCTTCATTGGGTTAGGCTTCCATGGAAAAATCAGCCTAATTGACCCACCCTACAAGCTGTCATTCAAAGGGATTAGCAGGAGCAAGCGAACGGACGGAGAAATCACAGGACTACCCAACCGGCTTGGGTGTGAAGTCCTGCCAAGCCAAGGCTCACTGAGCTGGCGTGCCCCGAGGCTTGAATTTTGCATGTTTGCAAGCCAGCAAAGCAAAGCCTGACACACCAGACACACCTTGCAAAGCTCGTGGGGAATCCTGTGCTCTAAGAAACCAGGTCTAGCGGCACAACTGGCCACCGCAACTTCCCACTGCAGAAATTCCTCCATCCCTGGAGCAGATGCAGCAAATCTGTCCCCATCACACACCCTCAGACATCCCTGCTTGTGGATTAATCCATGAATAAACAGCGGGAGAACCATGTGAACGTCTCCTGAGCAAGCAGGTGAGACGGTGTAGGCAACGGGTGGCATGGGCAGGTGGACTGGGGTGGGAGAGAGGCTTTGCTTTATCACCGCTAGTGGTGGATAACACCACGATTCAGATGCTGTTCATGGTCCAAAGGGAGATTGCACGAAATGATGCCCTGGTCTGCTTCGAGTATGAGGTTTTCATGCAGCAGGCATTCACAGCCTGTTAAATTCAGGGCTGTAAATAGGTGCACTCAGTGCTTTGGAAGGTCGCATGCTGGAGAGCAAAAGGTCTAGGAGAAGAAAAAAAGAGAACGGGGGAGAAACACTGAGGATGAAAATTGGAGGGGAAAAAAAATCCACAGAATAAATAAAGCAATCAGCCAAGACAGGTGTAGGGAACAAATTATTCAGTTCCCTTCACTGTCCCTGGTGGACATCAGCTTGCAGTGATAGCAGCTTTTGTTGCAGAGGAGCAGCAGTGATTTTAGGAGTCTACATTAATCTGCTCATCTGGTCCTTGAGAAGAAAATAAAAAGCCTCAGTATGTGACAGAGCCCAGGCTGGGACAAGTTTTTTGGTGGGAGGCAGGGGTGCCCGCATGGCCCATGGATAACACCTGTGTCATGTGCTAAACAGGGCTTGGATGTTACTGACCTTCAAAACGCACATTAGCCCCTTATATGCCTCAGTTTCCCTCTCACGGATCGGGCAGTTTATGCAGCTGGCCTTCAGGGAAAAAAGCTCCGGGGATCTTCAGAGATGTACAGGGATTCACCTCCAGTATTTTTGGGTGTCTCCGTTCCATCTGGGTTCCCATGATCAGTGCAGGGGTGCCCTATAGGACCCATGGAGCTTGGGATTGGGTTCCCTTTGTAGGCACGTACTCCAGCGGGGCCATGCAGCCGCCCCTTAACCCTACAAAAGAAAACCCTCATACAAATTCCACCGTGCCAACACCATCACCCATCCCTGCGGCTCCCCGTGGGTGATGAGGAGCCTGCACGTGAAACATCAGGAAGAAAGGAGGGGGGGGGGGGGGGGCAGAGCCAGCTGCCCGTGCCCCATGCAAGGAGAGCGGCGTTTGCGTTTCCTTCGGGGCACACCAAAAATCTGGGGACGGGGTGGGGGTGGCAGCCCCCCCGTCGGTCTGCAGCAGGTTGGGAGAGAGGAGGAGACGCCTGTGCAGTGGAGTTGCCATAGCAATGGAGGCAGAAGGACCCCGGCTGCTGCACGGCGCTGGATGAAGGCTCCGAGCATCCTCCGGGCAGCGGAGGCACCGAGGCTCTCCGGCAGCGAGGCCGCTGCAGGCAGCAAACCTCTCCCCGGCTGCCCCACGGGCTCGGAGGAGAGAAATTCTCCCCGGGGTTGTGTTACCCAGCATTTGGCAGCCCGATTGCTCTCTGCAGCACCTGAAATCTGCTCCTGCAGGAAAATAATCTGGTTCCCTTTCTTGCCTGTCCTGAGGCGACCTCCAGCCTCCTTCCCCCAAGCAGGAGGAGATGCCAGCAGCCTGAAGATCAGCCTGATATTGAAGCCGGGACTCCCTCCGGGTGTGAGCCCCTGCTGGAAGCAGTGTTATCGGGAGAGGGAGCTCAGCACCTGCTCAGCACTGCTGGGGCAGGATGGGCTGCGCGTGGAGACCCCCTGGTCACAAACCTGTGGGCTTGGCCCCTCTTCCAGCAGCAAGACGGGGACACCAAGCTCAGGTCTGGTGGCTCTGATGGCCACGATAGCTGTGTCCCTTCTCACGCAGAGACCCACCTCCAACCAAGGGAGGAGACCACATCTCTGTCCCTGGGTCGACGCAGGGTTTGGAGAGGGGGTTCCAGAGCTACCCCATGTAGTGGGCTGACACACTAATGGAGCTTAATAGGATCATGGGTGCTCCTGGGTGTTCCTGCTCATTTATCACCACGAACAACCCCCAGAAGACCTCCCAGGCAGCTCAGATGTTATGGTCAACAGTGGAGAGGCAGCCCATCCTGCTGCTTCAGCCCTTAGGGTGTGGACGTGGTGTTGGCAGGTAAATGGGGGCAAGAGGGAAGAAGTGGGATTTCCACTCACGCACGACCTGCAGCAGGGTGAGGAATCACCCTGAGGATTCATCCTTCCACACTAATGACCCCCCAGAAGTAGCCCCAAATGCAAGGAAGGGGTAAGGGAGAGCAGTGGGGGGCTGCAGCCGATCCCTCATCCTGGCAAGAGGATTAAAAATGGGAAGAAAAGAGGGGACACGCTTGCCCTAGGGCATTTCCCTCCAGCATCAGCGGTAGTTTCAGAACCTGCCTCAACAGACACGTCCGTCCCCTGGAGCCCTGCTGCACCTTGCCCTTCCTGCACCCCTGCCCCAAGCCCCACAGGCTGCTTTCGAGGCAGCAGGATGGAGATTGCTGCCTGCTTTAGATGGACCCTGGCAGCTCCATCTCCAGAGCAGCCCAGTTCTCCTCCATCAGCAGATTTCCAGCGGTCGGGTGGAAACCCAGCGTGAAGATGGCCCGGGCTGTGCCAGATGTTTGGCATTCCTACAAACCAGTCCGCCGGCGATGAGTGGGAAGCATTTGCAGACTGGGAAGCCTTCATGGAAACTAGCGGGGGCAACTCTGACTCTCAGCCCATCATCCAAAGCAAGGTAAAATCATTCTTAGAGGGAAAGGGATTGAGCAGCAGCAGCAAAGGCAATTTTTTTATCTTGGGACCCAATCCTGGCTCCCAAATATGTTCTCAAAGGACCTGTGGCTTGGCAGAGCCTCTTTCCTTAATTTTCACCGCTGTCCACCCCCAAACCCAGCTGTGTTTCAGCAAGGGAGAGAGCAGCTGGAGAGGGCAGGGACCTCTGTGCCAGTGCAGCCGGGGAGATGCGAAGGGCTGCAGCTCCTTGGGAAGGAGCCGGATCAAGCTGGGAAATGCTCCCTTCCCAGGAGACTGGCACACAGAGTTATTTTTCCCTCAATGCAGCATGGAAGGCAGCAGGCAAAAGGGTATGATTTCAGGGGGGAAAAAAAAAATCAACAACAATTCTTTCCGGGGAGAGATTTTCTTCATTCTGCCTAGCACTGAGCTCACCCCCTGCAGATGCAATGCCAGGACCAGCTCCCATTTGACTCCAAATTAAAGCGATCAGGGGGCAGGATCGCCCCCCCAGCGACCCCCTAATCCCCTTTACGTGCTCCCTGTCCCATCCAATTACTCGCCTTAGCGGCCGCCGAGCACCAAGCACTGCACTCAGACCTGCCTCCTCCCAGGCGCTTGCAGCGCTGAGCTGATCCCCACTTTGCTATTTAATATTATTTAAGGTGAGCTGCTCGCAGACCCCAGCTCCCTCCTCCCAGAAAGGCTGAATGACTCCGAGGCTGGTTTTTATTTATTTTTTTTCCTTTTTCCTGCAGTGTCTCTGCTATGTTTTGCAAACCCTGAATGGCCGCGGAGCTGTTGCAGGCTCCTTCCTTCCCTCTCTGCTTTATTTTTGTGTCGTTCTGATCCCCCGAAGAGGTGCGCACGGGAAAGCAGGGGAGACCTGAGATGCGAACGCAGGCAGCGATGGCACCAGCATGCTGAAATGATGGTTGGTGGAGGGAAAACCCACAGCTTGTTCCCACGGAAAAGTGGGGAATCCGTAGGGTAGCGGCAATGGGCGGACAAAGCCGCGGCGATGTGCTACCAGCCGGACACAGCTCCTCACTGGAAACAAGGCACCGGGTTTTCCTTCATTTCCATCCCCTTTTACTGATGTTCCTAATGTAGAAAAGCTCCAAGGGGCGAAGCAGGGGTGTATAATCCAGGGAGCATCCCAGGGAAATAGGGAGGATCCCCCAGCCCTGCGCGGGTGCCAACGGGGGGCACGGATCAGCTGCACCGTGCGCTTTTGTGCCGGGGGTGCCCGGCTCGTGCAGGGCTGTGCCCGTGCTGGGAGGGGTGCAGGGCAACCCCATTCTTTTAGTAATTAGCCCCAAGCTGTTAGAAAGGGCTCTGGAGAAGTTCTGGGTGATTTTTTTTTTTTTCTTTATCATTAAGATGAGCTGCAAGGGCCAGACCTGAGCAGGTGGAAACCTGCTCTGCTCGACGCGGCGCCTGCTTCAAAACCCGGAGGTAGCTACGCCCTGCGAGGCCACCAGGCTTTATCCCACGGTGCCTGCCCTGCACAAACCTCCCCGGGGCTCTTGCAAATCTCGGGGAGGGGGCAGAGGGAGCAACAGGTGATCGTCCCGAACCAGGGCCACATTCTTCCCCATTACACCCCGAAAAATCCCCTCCCTGAAGGGGGCGAGTGCCCCCACACCTCTCCCAGCTGAAAGCAACATCCACAAACCTCACTGCAAAGGGGGTCAGTGCAGACCCTACCCTGATTTCCAGCCAGTCCCAACCATCATGGTGCTGCCAGCCTGGCCATCTCCGGGGGGCTTTTCTCCAAGCAGGAGGTGGTGGCTGGAGGGGGACAAGGCGAACCCCAAATCCCCCACGGAGGAGCATGCACTCTGAACTTGGCGGTGTCTTGGGGTCCCCATCGCCCCCACCCCACCGCTCCCTCCCCAAGCACCTGGTCCTTGCTGCTCCCCTTTTCCACGGGGTGACCAAAGCCAGGGGTCTCCTGCCCCCGGGGGTGGTTGTAGGTCTGTGGTCTCCTCCCCAGCCCCAGCGCCAGCACCCAGCTCACCGGGGAGGGACTCAGCGGGAACGCTGCACGGACATCTTGGCTCCCTCCTTCCGCCTCGGGTCTCCAACTTGGTATTTGCAGAGCGGTGTCACCAGTGCCTTCAGCAGACTGTCTCATCCTCCTCCCTGTCTCGCTTCAGAAATCTCTCTCTGTTTTTTTTTTTTTTTTCTTATTTAAGGGACTTTTTTTTTTTTTTCCTCCCCAGCGGTTGCGTCAGGCCTGTTGCCTGGAGACAGGCGAGCTATTCCAGTTTGAGCTTTTCAGTCCAGATTTCCTGTCTCTCTTTCATTCATACCACCAAGCCCTGAACCTACCTCCCACCAAGCAATAACCCTGGAGAGACCTGAAAGGGAGGAGCCGCGCAGCCCGGGTCCTAGACATCCTCCGACGCCGGCACCCAGACAAGGGAGGAGCGATAGGGATGCTACGGGGGATGAAGGGACCCCAAAAACTCGCGTGAGATGCCCGGAGAGCCTGTGGCTGCTGTCCCCGTGGCTGTTCCCGTTACGCACCATGGAGAGATGTGAGCGCTTCTCCACGGAGCCCGGGGACCTCTGGCAATCATCTGGGGATAACATTTTCCAGATGCCACGGCTTGCCCAGAGGTCAGCAGGCATGCAGAAGGCAAAGAGGGACAGGGACGGTTTGGCAAGGCTGGGAAGCATCTCCGGGAAGCCCTGGGGTGGGTATCTTGGGGCATTGTGGCTGGCACCATGCAGAAACCAGGACTTAAACTGGTCGTTGCCTGTCTGTTGTACTGGGAAAGCGCCTGTGGCTCCCACGTCTCCCCCAGCGGGGCTGGAAACCTCTTAATTGTCTCTGAGAGAGGCAGGAGCCCAGCTGCTGGGTGACCCAGGCTTTCCTTCCTTCCCCAGGGGTTAAGGATTAACCCCACAAAACCAGGGGTTGGCTCTGCAAAGCAGCCCCCCACTGTCCCCAGGTGCAGCTGTGGCACATTTGGTGTCTCAGATCTGCGGGCCGGGATTGTGAATCCGGTGGTGCGAAGGGTTAAGCGCTGGCCACGGACACCTAATCACCCAGGCCCCTTCCCACATCCAGCCTCCTGCTTTTTTCTTCACCCTGCCCCTCTCCCGCCTGTCCCTCCTCTCCCCCAGGGTGGCAGGGGCTGATTTACAGCCCTTTTCCTGAGCCCTGCATCCCAATGATCCCATTGAAGAACCAGATCTGGGGTGCCCCACAGCCCCCCCACAGTTTAGAGGCTGTGTTTGTATAGCACCAAGTGCAAGGCACCCTGCAAGATGCAGCACTGCAGACTTCAAAGAGTGAAGAGCAGCATTTTCACATTTCTGATGCAAATTGAATTTTATTTTTTTTTGCTTGGACAGCACCCTTTTTGTCAATTTTCAGATGTGCATACGCAAGCTGCCTGGTGATCAGCCCTCAAAGCCGTGCTGATGGCTTGCACCCCCACTTCCAGGGGCTGCTGGTGGTCAGGAGGGACCAGGGAGATGTGAGAGCTGTTCCCTTGCTGCTCAGACCTGCTGATACAGCCCTGCAGCTGCATTTAAACGCTTAGCAGCAAACGGGTGGCTCAACATTTCCTGCAACATCTCATCAAAACAAAAATGTGTCTCTGACCATGAACCAAATGATATCAGAGCACGGGCATGGACCCGTGGTTTTGACCAGGAATTAGCAAGCCCAGGGCCCCTTCCTGGCAGACAATTCGGATACAGCCACCCAGTTTTGATAGCCAAGAGCATTTAA
This sequence comes from Anser brachyrhynchus, assembly GCF_964034855.1. NCBI lineage: Eukaryota > Metazoa > Chordata > Aves > Anseriformes > Anatidae > Anser > Anser brachyrhynchus. The sequence goes on along the minus strand of NC_137696.1, from coordinate 123,093,281 downwards.
TTGCACGACGTGGCCAGACAAGGTCAGCTGTCCACAGGACCAGGGACCAGGTCTGCAGTGGGTTAGTTTACCAGCGGAGGTGTTGCCACCAAGTCTGGACATCTCTATCATTGCCGTAACAGACCACACACGGTCCCCGCTCCCTCTTCTGTAAATGTTTATTTTTAATTTAGTTGTGTAATGGATTTTGAATGAGCTGCCATAAGACACCAGTGAAAGGCTGGAGCTAGGTCCCTCTGAAGTCTCCTTATGGGTTTTAAATGTTTTTGGCCTGAATTTGTCTCATTTAAGTTGTCTTCACCCAAAGGATGTGTGGTGGGAGCTGCTCCTCTCCTTCCACCAAAGCACTGTCCATGATGAGGCTCTAACCCCAACAGCGTGCACAAGCACCCGAGATTAGGTGTACTAAGTGAAAATAAACCTGTACAACACTAATGCTGTCTATGTGTATGGCTCAGTATTTTATTTTATTATTTTGCTCAGATACAGTGAGGCCTTTCTGCTGCACTCAGAGCTGCAAAAGAAGCCAGCCTCCAGAGCTACGTCCTTCAGCATCCCTGGGCACAGCATTTTTTCTGGAGGACTCTTGAACCCCTGGGAACACCTTGTTACAGGCCTGAATCCTTGCTGGGATGTGGTTTTGCAAAGCCCAAGCCGGCAATTGCCTGCTGTAGGGGCAATCCCCTGCAGGCTTTTTTCGGGAACCCAAATATCCTGTGCTTACCACGGTCCCGTAAGGTAGATGTGCCCTACAGCCAGCCAAATCTCACCTGGACCCTCTAAATTTTCTCTGTGTTACCAGTAGGAAGAAATGGCCATTCCTCTTCCATAACAGGAGCAGTTCAGAGCAGATAGGATCTGAACCATCTACTTCTTGCCCTGACTTCTGGCTTTGGAGTAGTTTTTTTTTGTAGGCATCCTGCTAACAGAGCACGGAGGAGATGGACATGCCAGCAGGGGAGTGTGGCCATTCTGTGGGACCACACGCTGGGAGCATCAATGGTTGTTTCTTGGTTGGTCACCAAATAAATGCCTTTTCCCCAAGGCGAAGGACTCAGCATGGCAGGACTGGGATGGGGAGAGGAGGCTGTGGTGCTCCAACCACCACCAACCTTGCCTAGCTGCAAGCAGCCCCCACTCCCCACATGGGTGCTTGTACCAGGACAGTCCCCTGACATGGCTGGAGGGCCATTTGGGTGCTCATCGACCTGGAAATGTGACAGAGGCACCTACAGAGGGCAGCAGGTCTCCAGTTAATGCTGTCCCCTGGTCACCGCAGGGGAACCAGTGCAAGACACCATGAGAGCTTAACTGGGGACCTCCGCACAGAAGGCCCAGTCCAGCCTGGGTTTCACCCCCAGATGTTTGCTGTTTGCCCCTTCCAACTGCATTTCACCACTGTCATGGAAGGGCTGGAGCCCAGCTGTTTTCTATCACTTAAAAAAATCGATGTGGAAACTGCAGCACTGGCTTTGTAAATGTATGTGTTAAGTTCGCAAATCATTCTTCTCCTCGACTCCAAAAAAGTCCCTAAGCCCTGAAGAGCTGAAAATCATTTGCAAAGAAAATCATAACCTTTCCCAAAGATTTGAAGTGGCTCATTTGTAATGGCTTTCCTTTGAGAATCTGCTAACCCCAGATCATTGCAGCAACCCGGAGAAGCAAAAAGCATTTAAAATCTCAGAACCAAGATGCAGTTTTTTCCGCCTTTCTATTTTACTGGGGAAAAAAAGGGATGTGTGTTCCACTTTCACCCAAAATAGTTGTTGTAAATTATTTGCCAGAACCGCTAGGGAATAAAAAATCCCCTTCCAGTCTTACCTGGTTTCCCAGTAAGGCTACTTCATAATATGTCCTCTGGGCATCTTCACTGAAAAACATGGGAGTGGAGGGACTTGGGGTGAATACCACCTCCCCACACTTCAATTGAAACATTCTGTGTCCACCCTAAATTTGTTGCCGTGGCTTCCTGAGCCAAGGAACGGAAAGGTGAAGAAAGCCTATCTCAGATACTGCTTTAGGGTGGGATGAATTCCCTTATGGAATCACCCGTGTCCGTCTTGGGTTAAATACTGAGCTTCAGGCACCGCGGTGAATTCTAGGCCTATTGTCCTTGACTTGGAGATGTGAGGTATTTCCCGATGTCCACGTCTTCCTGCATGTATCCGTGATGTTTTTTGGTCACTAGCAGAGGTGCAGAGCTGTGTGTCCCACATGTCTGGGACATCCACTGCCCGGCAGCCCCCCAGGACACTGCTGGACAGGAGGGATGTTGGCCCAGCACCACCACACACGCAGGCCATCTGGTAAGGGCCAGACACCAAAAGCGGTGGGGTTACGGGGTCTGACAGAGGCACACATTTAAATATCACCACCCCAGCACTCACAAAACAACACTAATATGGCAGTGGGCCTGAAGGCACAGTCCTCAGGGCCTGCTGGCTCTGTCAGCAAAGATCAGGGAGGCCCCACGTACGCAGGGCCCACATGGAGAAGGTAGGGGAGCTCCTTAGGATTCGGCCCTTTCCCAGTTCATGCCCAAGCTAATTTCACTGTGAAACGACAGCCACAGACTGTGGTGGGCTGCACTGAAAGGTGGCGTGAGCAGCCCAGTTCCACAGGGATCTCCTCAGCAGCCTCTGCAGGGACCAACAGGAGCTGCAAGATGCGTCATGGGGCACAGAGGGGTCCGCCAAGGAGACGGGCAGCAGCATCCCCATCCTCGGCACCCGCCCGTGTATGAGTCAGTGTCTGCAAGAACTGGGTGAAATTTCCTGGATTTGTAGCTGATGGCCAGATAACACAGTTTCACTTCAACCTTTGGTGGCACAACAGACTGAATCCGGCCAATAGCTTCAGCTCGGAGCAAAAATGAAAGACAAAGTGCTTTGTTTTTTTCTGGCTTTTAGTTTTTTCAGCCCAGCGGTTTGATTTTTCTGGTTTCTGGACCAAGCTGACCCATTTTGGAGGCACTAAAATGAAAACGAGTGAAATGTTACTTCTTGTTAGATTATTCTGTAGGGTTTTTTTTTTTTTCAGCTTCATTGCAGCTTTTCAGTACTTAAAGGGGGCTTACAAAAAGACGGAGAACAACTTTTTGCTCAAGCAGATTATAGGAATGGCTTTAAACTGAAAGAGGGCAGATTTAGATTAGAGGTTAGGAGGAAATTCTTCACTCAGAGGGTGGTGAGGCCCTGGCACAGATTTCCCAGAGAAGCTGTAGGTGCCCCATCCCTGGAGGTGTTCAAGGCCAAGTTAGGTGAGGCCTTGGGCAACCTGATCTGGTGGGTGGCATCCCTGTCTATGGCAGAGGGTTGGATCTGGGTCATCTTTAAGGTCCCTTCCAACCCGAGTACTTCTTTGATTCTAGTGAATGAACCATACTCTGACAGACCCATACTCTGGAGGCTGTCTCCAACCCCCAGATAGCCATCATCAAAAGGATGTTATCTCAGCCAGCGGTGCTACCTGAAAGTGCAGGACCGAGACCCAAGGTTTAAACTTCTCTTGCATAAATCTGTAATTCCCCAACACAGAAAGAGTTGATAAACAGCCCACTGAAGATCCAGCTTCAGGCAGGATCCCTGCTGTCTGGGAAATGCTTGGGAAATGTTTGCCTTGCCTTGATTCAGCAGCGGTTCTATCCAAAATCCCACAGAATCACGTGGCGATGCACATCAGCTTCCTGGTCTCCAGGCAGGTTGGTAGGTCTGAAACTCTGCAGGTGAGGGTGGAAATGAGAACAATCACGTTTCACAGCATTAGGCCGCAGGCAGTGAAACACCCCAGCACGGTGTGATCTGAGCTGATCCCTGCCCACTGCGACTCCAGATGAGCACTGGGTGGGCAAAAACATTTTGCAATATAGCAAGTTGCTAATGGCAAAAAATACAGGGAAGGCAGATCATACGAGATCTTACATAGAAGTGATAAAGAGATAACAGGATGTGCTGTCATCTGTCTCTGGCATCTCTTCTTCCATGCCCTAATGACATCAGCTGGCTGAGACGCAGACAGATCTGAGGACGAACACGACCACTCTCTTTCAGATGAGATTTTAAGCAGAAGCAGAACCTCAAATGGAAAGTGAGTAAGATTACGGCACCGTAACCTAGATGATTACAAAAGGGGAAACTGCTCAGACTAGAACCTGACTGGAGATAAACTCTCCCAAAGGTTAAGCGCATGCAATAAATATCTCCATCCCTGCTATTGGCCCAGCATGCTCTTAGCTGTGAACGGGCCAATCTAGAAAACTCAGGACCCGTATTTCTCCTCCCCTTTGCAAACCAGCTTTTATACCCTGTGTCTTCATGGGTGTCTTCACACCAGCCTGAATGAGAGTGGTCCGGGGCATCAGCTGAAGAGGGACAGTGCTTTTTATAGCCTGCTGAGCCTTTGTGGATAACAGTTCTTCTAAGGTAGCCACCGTTCCAACGTCAGCACTAGAGGAGCCGTGTGGTTACACTACCAGCCCTTTAATTGCTATAAGTGTAACAAACTAGTTCGATTTGTCATTCAGCTGTTGTCGACAGGAAACCACTAACAGCAGTCAACTGACAACGCCATGAAGAATTAGGGTTTCTCTTTCTACGTGCTTTAAGGATTAAAACTTATCAAGGGGAGCTTATGTTCTTAAGTACGCACCCTGCAAGGGATTTTTTGACTGTGGTGGACAACTAGGATCGAGTGGGCTATGGTTTAATCCGAACAGAGGAATCACCAGGTAAGAGCAAACACTTTTTTTTTTTTTTTTTTTCAAATTCAAAACCTTTGCTTCATTCCTGCTGCTTTATTTATCGCTTTCCTCTTCATTGGGTGCATGCACTTAGAGCACCCAAGATTTGGTCCATCTCTGACTATTGTCTATGCATCTGGTTACTGTCTAGCCATTGGTGGTGATTAAGCCCTCAAAGATGTGTGGCAGGATATTGAAGGGAATTGGCCGTGCTGCTGCCATGGATCAGGACAGAGTGCATTTCTTTCTTTCCTTCTGGCAGGGTGTATCTTCTGAAATCCAGGCACCCTCTGAAGCGGGACTGGTGCTCTAAGTGAGAAGCTGACCTGGCATGTTCTCTCTTGGGCACTGATCAAACTCCTTCTCTTCAAAAGAAACCAAAAACATAAAAGTAGATCAAAGCCCTCTAAACAGCAAAGGGAGATGGAAGTTTGGATGTTCAGGCTCCAGGCGGTGGCTGCTGAATTGAACTGCTGGGTGCTGCGTACGGTGCAGAGAAGGGTTGAGCCTTTAATTTGCCTTCTGCCAAGAAGCACATTTAGGACTGCAGATCTTTGCTTTGTTTTGCCCCACAGATGGGTTGGATCATTTTGGAGATATTTTTCTCCTCGGAGATAATAATTCTGCTTTCACAAGCTCCTCCAGTTAAGCTGGTAAAACCAACAGAACCTTAATGTGGACAAAGCTTCTGGCAAGCTGGAGAACCCCAAAAGGGGTTATAGGAAGGACAGGCTTAATGCTTCTCTCTCTGGTCACTTCCCATCCCCACTAATGCAGAACCTACTCAAACCTCCATAACTTTCACTCTCGGTTATAACTTAGGCCAGGCTCAAATTTTTCCCTAGTGCTTCGACTTGGAGCCTGGATCTTTCAGAAGCCACCTTGCTTACGGTGTGATCTCTGGGGAGGAAAAGCAGTTGCAGTGTCATGGGGCGTTCTGCATCAGGGCATCGTGGCCGGTGATGCCTGGCAAGTCAATGCTTTTTGTGGCACTTTAGTTACCTCCCTGGTGAAACGGGGGCTTTGTTTCCTATCTTGTAAGGCTGCCGTGAAATTGAATTTATTATGGATCCCTGAAAATGTAGGTTTGGGACAAGGTGTGTATATGGTCCGCAGCGATGTTGCTGACAGTGCTACACACAGCGCTCACATGTGGTCCCGGGTCTAGTGTGAGATGGAAAAGAGAAGCCGGCTAGAAATTAAGGAGGAAAAAAGAGAGCTGCAGGCCAGTAAAGGCATCCTCATTAATATACTTCATTAGTCATCATCTCAAGGCTTAAGTAACTTTTGTCAGAAGATTTGAGGGCTGCCGAACTTGTGATCTTTTGCCCACATTTTGTATTTTCTCCTAGACCTCCTGCAGCACTGTCATTATGCCGATGCACAAGAATCTGTCAAAAAAAAAAAATTCGGCCCATTCTTGTTTTGTTCTGCCAAAACAGAGCTATTACTACACCTTGGGGGTCACAGGTAAAAAGCCAAAGGCCAAATTTTCTGATGGAGGAGAAAAGACACAAGACGTATTTAAGTGAAAATTCTGCGGTGGTGTTACTATTTTTTTTTCTGTTTTTATAATGACTTTCCACATTCTGCTTATTAGACAAGAGGTGTTGTTGTATGCACTTCTACCCTGGGCTCTACTGTTCTCAGTTGAGGTGGGGTGCTCTTCAGCCCCTGTTAAATAAGCCCATGATATCTCAAGCTGAGCATTAGAAAAAATAATAATAAAAAAAGCATCCTACTTCTACACAATTTGGGCCATAAGTCCATTTCAGACAAGGAGATCCGCTCTTTTATTTCTGCTTTGTGATTTTCCTCGACTGACTTTTCAGCCTTTAATTCTCCTTGAAACCTTTACGGACACATCAAAGTCCAAGCAGGTGTTGAAGCTGTCTTCAAGTTCAGAGAAGACTTTTGGAAAGGGGGTATTTTTCACCAGCGATACCCCGTTGTCATCTGGAAACAGGCCCCTGTGGATTTCACGGGAGTGATGGCACTGTGTTGGGCAGAGTAGGAGCACTTGGGCACACTGTTACTACATCGTTATTTGCCTTCCTTCCTTACTATCAGTCTTTCCATTCTCTCTGTGTTAAAAAGGGAGTTTCCTTGCTGCTCTTTCATGCTTGATGAGACTCAAGGAGGCAACCAAGCGTTGACTCCATGTGGGTGAGCTCCCCTGTAGTCAATCGTTTCCTGCAGACCCACGGGGCTCAATCATGGGCAAAAATTTTGCAAGGGCCCTGGGGCTAAATCCTGCTGGAACCACGGGCAACCCCAAAGTCTCCACTCACTGATTCATTTAATGTGCTGCAATTCAGCTTTCTCGTTAGATCTGTACTGCATTGCAAGCAGCAGAGATTGGAGGTAGTAGAGGGGATAAAATTGAATGCAATTCTCCCTTTTCAGAGGTCTTGGCAACAGATTACAGCCTCAGGGTCCCACTGCTTGTGGAAGAATTGGCTGCACCATCAGATGTCACCATGAAACTCAAAAGAAAGTACATCCCTATATGAAACAGGATATACAGGTCATGGTTTTGGTTTAAAAATAAATGTTAAAGTGCAACTTATAAACCAGGAACATAAACCAGGCCTCTAACATTTCATATTCAACAAGCCCTGTGCTTCTCAGAGGTCTCTCTGTCTTCCATATCAGGGGTAAAGCCACTTGAATTCATTTCACTGTCCAGCCAAAAAAAATCCCCCCTTTCTCCCCCCCAAAAAAAACAAACCCCAAAAGAGAGCAGTTCCTTGTGTTGAAATAAAAAATAGATTTATAATTATAATTGCTTCCAAGAAAATGTTGCAACTGAGCTAGAGAACAATGTTTCTGGGGTTTTACAGAGTAATTTTGCCTTTGTTAATGTCGGTCAGTTTTAACTTGGAAAACATTGCGGGTTTGCCTATTCAAGCTCCCAAACCCAATTTCAAAAGGCCTAAAAAAGAAGGACACAGCTGAGCAAAGGTGTGGACAGCGTGATCAATGGGGAATTTTTGCAAGAAGTAGTAGTGCTTGATTTGCTGGAGCCTCTGCAAAAAACAAGGAGGGAATAAACTTTGTGTTCACCATGGGCCGGACACGCAGTTGTAGGTCTTTCAGTAAGCAAATTCGTGCTGATCATTAAGAAGTGCTGATCATTAAGAAGTCATTTTAAGTCTATGGAACTTGGAGGGCTGGGACAGACTGGGGAACAGCGGGAATTTCCAACAGTAAGCACCATTTAGGTCACCTCCCAGAAAAATATATGTCCACCAAGCGGATTAGATGACTGCCTGAGGGCCAGCCCTACATTTCTGCGACCCTGTAAAATGTACTTCTTTTCCGAAGTGAAATGTGCTTTTCAAAACCTCTCTGTGGATTTCCTCCCCGACAAACTTTTATTTACTTATGAAATAATTCGTTGAACTTGACTGGATCTCACAGATGACTTCTGTTCATCTGGGAAGTGGGAAATCTGTTGCTGATCAAAAAGCAGCGTGCAGGACTCCTTGTGTCCTGCATGTCAGGCACGTAGGAGACAGAGCAGAAATAGAAAACACATGGGGTTTACAAATGAGTCCTTTGCTACCCAGCAAGAGGAGAAGAGTGAAAAATTATTAATTTGTCTGGGGCGTCTGGGCCGCCTTACCGATGGTTGAATACGCAACTCTGGGTGGAGGAAGCTGGGGTGAACAAATTCTTGGTGCCATTTGCATTATGGCCAAGAGGCAAATGAGGCGACTGACCCTGCATCCGAGTCACCGGGGTCCCCGTTTCCTACTTTGCAAATATCTCCTCGTACGCAGAAGGTCGCAGCCTCCTCTTTTCTCAGACGTCTCTTTTTCCCCAGGTTATGGTAGCAAGTGGTGAAGGACCATCAGATTACACCAGGTGGCCTCACAGGAGGGTATCCCTCTGCTCAGTGCAGCCTGTGGTGGGAAAAAGGAAAACCCTGACAAAATGCCACGGGCAGAGGAGCCGAGGTGTTGCAGGACTTAGCTGAGATCAGGTTGGTGCCTGCCCAAGACCCAAGCCACAATGGAGTCCGTGTTTATGTGAATAACTGCTCGCGGCGAATGGCTTGGAAACAAGAAAATTAGGGGCAGAACATCTCAAAATGGGTGCACGATTCTCGAGAAATGGGCTTCGAATGCAGGTTAAGCGGTCTACGGAAAAATCAAGGCGTCATCAGCAACACGTGATGGAAGGAGGGAGAAACAAGGTCATACTAAGCAAATAGAAAAATTGGTACAAAAGCTTTACCTTGACTTTTATCACAGATTTTTTTTCCCAGTTGTCTCTTACGTATTTGGCCTTCAGCATTTGAGACTCACAGGAGGAAGACCAGAGCTGTTTGAGACATTACTAGAGTAAACTTGCGTCAGAAAATATCCTTTTTCCAGCATTTGGTGAAAATATCAGTGAGGCAGGGCTTCAGCTGCTGCAAGTAGCAAGAACAGGCATGGTGTGGAGGAAGCCTGGCAGGGAGGATTGGGGAGGAGAGCACGTCCCTACCAGTAGAATACCCCCCAGTAAACGTCAAGCAAAGCCACTGCTGCATTTTCTTCCCAGTCTCTTGGGCTAACCCAGAGGATTCAGCAATAAATACCAGTAGCTAAACAAGGGAAAGCCCTGCAAAGCCCTAACAAGGAGTTTGGATGCAGGCACCTTATTTTGAAGGGGGAGAGATGGAGACCTGACACTATTTCACTAGCAGAGATACTGCCTTAGAGCTCAGAAAGCCTCAGCCATCAAAATGGAGGCCAGAAGGTTGGTTACAATGCATCAGCACCCTCCTCCAGCAGCAATCCAGTGCTTTAAATTAGCTTTTAATTTGCCAGAGGAATGGCAGCTGCGAGGTTCAGATGGTAAATTAGGGTACTCGTTCTTAACAGGCAAGGAATGGGAGGGGAAAATCATGAGCAGGTCATGAGAATGAGGTCTGGAGGGAATGAGCTACCTAGCTTGCACTGCAGGGGTGTAGAAAGCAGCCCCTGGGGCCAACTGGAAAGTGGAGGTGCCTTCATCCCTCTGGGAGGCTTCAGATCGAAGCCGGAGCCCCTTCTGCAGCAGCCACCTTAATGGGAACGCTTTTATCAGGTTCAGTGTAAAGCGGATAAAATGTGGTGGGCTCTGCTGCAGAAGGAGGCTGTGCAGTGGGGCCACCAGTGTGGGTGTAAGGCCGGGTGGCCATCCCACTGGGCTTGGGGTCATCCAGAGGGAGACAGCAGCATTTTTCGGACCCTCTCCATGTCCAGGGATTGTGGTTAGTCCTAGAGATCTTTCTTCAGGCTTTTACCCCATGGGCTGGACATTTGGGCTCAATGCACATCTTACGGGGGATTGTAACAGGTAGCAGAGGTGAGCCAGCTGTGGGATTGCAGACTGCAAAGCTCCTGAGGAATATCTGGAGACCGACATGTGGCAGCAAGGTGGGACCACTGCCAGCCAGACCCTGCTGGAGCGGGGGAGATGACAGCCTGCACCCTCGGGCTGGGGAAGCTGGGGGCAGGGGGAGCCCATCTGGAGTGACCCGGGAGCTGTGTACGAGACTTCCTCTCTTTTCAGTGGCCTTTTTTGCATGCTTTCGCAGTGACTTCCCTCCAGTTTCTTCTAAAGGATACCCGTGGGCTGGTGCTTCATGAATTCTGAGCAGACAGATTGCAGGAGGGCATTCACTGCCTGGGCTTCTCCACTCTGGGTCTCGTCTCAGGGCCAGGAGATTCCCAGTCTGGAGGCAACAGAGGAGGCATGGGGATGAAGGGCTGATTCTCCCCTCAGGGTCACAGCTCTAGGTACCTAAAAACCTCCCTGGGATGCAGTAGGTAGATTGCACCATGTTTAATCTGTTTATTTAAACTCCTCGCTTCTGAGCTGCTTTAACTGCTGCCGTCACTGGAAGGGTCTGTGCAGCAGCCTGGCTGCAGCTGCTGGGTTTCCCCACTGTCAGAACTGGGAACGTGTCTCAAATCAGAAGCAGGTTTCTGTCTGGAGCTGCCGTGCTGTCGCCCTGTTTCCCAGGATGACTTGGCAGCCTTATTTCTAAGCCTTTGCTGCACCTCGTGGTAGCTCCTCCTTCCTACCTCTGCGGTGGATGGCAAGCAGCTTTCTAAAAAAGCAACTTCCCTTTTTGTAGGAATAGGAAGTGAAGCTCACTTAGCAGAGAGCAGTCAGGTACTTCAGATGCACTCTCTGCCAAAGGATGAAGCCCTGCCCTAAAGCTCAAAGCGCCCCAGCTAACCCCAAATCTCTCCTCTCCTTCCCCAGCCCCAACCTGACCTCCTCCAGCTCTGTCCTCTCTCCCCTGCCTTTAGCTGGAGGACAGCGGAGACAGCAAAATGCAAACTGGTGAGGGAGAAGTCTGACAAACCTGCAAGGGCTTCCTCATTTCTGTATCCCCTTGGTATGCAAAGGGCAGGCCTGATTCTGCAGCACACCTGCCGGAGGGGCAGTGGGGTAGGTGTCTGTCCTGGTTGTCCTCAGAGAGCCCCCAGGATGACCCTGGGCTCTGCCAGCTGTAGGATAAGGGGCATGGCTTGGCCCCAGGGCAGACAAGGCACTTGCAGAGTCCTGCTTAAGGCCCAGACCGTTGTCCCAAACACTTGCAGCCCTCCACGGGGTTTTTTCCCTCTGCCAGGAGCACAGAGCACTTGCAGAGCCTTGGCGATGCCCACAAGCGGCGCTGGGGCAATGGGCACCCGCATCCTGGGGCACCTTCCTTGCTCATACAGCATCGTGTCCTCAGCCACCTTGGTCTGAAGGCTGGTAAACATCCTCTGCCTTGACCTGGGCTTAGAGCAGCCCCACGAAGCCTTTCCTTCGTAAACAACATCACCAGCACGTGGGCGGCCTCTGGGCCGTGCGCCGCGCTCGGCGGATGTCGGCTTGCGTTTGTCCGTCCCTGCGAGCGCAGCCGAGGCACCGACTGAAAGCCTCGAGGGTGCTGAGACCCAGCGTCCCTTCCCTCCCTACTGCAAAAACCACGTCGTGGCATTACCTGCAGAGGTCATGCAGTGGTTTTGGGGGGGGGGGGGGTCCTTGCAACGGCTGAAGGGCGATAAATGGCAACCCAGCAGGTCTGCTCCACGAAATGCATGGAAAATACACCCTACGGGAAGCCTCAGGAGTGTGTAGAAACAAATCTTGCTTCTTATACATCATTTTATCTCCTAAGGCAGACACATTTCGGTATCCCTACTGAACGTGCTGAGGCAGAATGAGAAAGTAGCTTCCTCAGAGTCACCCGCAAGTCCCTGTCCAGGTCTTCATTCGTTAGAGCACGTCGCATCCTCGGTGACACGACTCAGTAGGTTCGTAGAGGGTCAGGGCTCTCTGGAACAGAACACATTTAATCTGAAAATTTTTCTTCTCATCACAAAAAGAAGAGATCGCTGCAAAGCCAGTTTGTTCAGCCGTTTCCCAAAATTTGGTGGTTTGCCTAGTGGAAACAACCCATTCACAGCCACTGCAGCTGATTTTAATGACAGCTGTTAATAGCCTGTGGGTTTTGCTGGGTTTTGTGTCTGGGTTCTCTCCGGGTTTCTCGCCTTCCTCAGTGCTGTTTTCATTGGCCAGGTTGTCTGGGAAGTGCAGCTTGCCCCCCCTCCCCGATGGATCGTGCCGATATCCAAAATAGAGCAAGGAATCCTTGGGGGGAAGAGAGGAGCCAGTTCTGACACAGAGGCGCGATTAAAAAAAGAAAGTCCATTAAAAACCGTTTGCAAAATCAGGCTGCTCCGGCATCCTGGGGGGCGTAAGGCTCGAAACCACCAGTCCCATGGATGGTGTGGACGTGGTGTGAGCCGGGGGTCTCTCACAGAGAAGTTCTGCCACCGCTCCCAGCCCCATGGAGCATCTGCCATGGGTCGGACCAGTGCTTCGTCCGTCCTTGGATCGGCTCTCCAGGAGCGGCTGCGTGGCAAACAGGCAAGTAGGGGTCATCCCACCCCTGTGCGCATCCCCCCGAGGGTGTGGAGAAGCCCAGCAGGCTTTTCTCTACCTTCTTCCTCTTCCCCATCCCCTCTTCATGTGGTGCCCCCTGCCCTGTTTCCATTCCCTGAGATCTGTGGGGTAGAGAGGAGATGGGAGCAGTCCCGAGAGGCTGATGAGACCGAGCCCCGAGGGATGGTTTGCAGGGATGCTGATCCCTTGGTTTGCAGCAAAAAGAGAGGAGAAGTGCGCGCCAGGCGTGCACGTCCTGGTTCTTCCATCCTCCTCTGCCCACCTGAGGGGGAGGTGTGTGCATGGGGAAAGCTGGTCGGAGCTGGGCGCTGCTGGGGTGGGTAGGGGAAGGGCTCTGTGCCCAGCAGCCATCCCCGACACGGCTTTCCGAGCAGCTCAGGTGGGGAGCTGGGGATGTGCACCCTTCCCTCTGTCCCTTCGCCTCATCTGAGGGTGGCAGGAGGGTGTTGGGACCTGACCCAAAGGGGCTGATGGATCCTGCAAAATCCTCTCGCTAGGAAAAGGCAGTTCCCTTTCTGAAGGGCACTCGTCTCAACTATTCCCCTTGTCCCCAGAGGAATAACCCCCAGGAAGGGCCTTTCCAGGGGCAGGAACGTGGCTGACCAAACGTAGAGGTGTGGAGGGACACCCCATCCATCTGCTCACATCCCCACAGCTGTGAGGGCCAGGCCGAGGTGACATGCCCACAAAACTCTCTAAAACAGAGCACTGCAGATTTTGGCCAAGCGAGCACAGCCTGTGCCCACTTCCACAGGGCTTAGAGCTCACCTCGGGGTGGTTTGTGGAGTGGATCTCCCTTTCCCGTGCTCCGTCTTGCCCATAGCTCATTAACAAGTTTGGCCCGTGCTTGCTTTGATTAGCAGATAGGTTTGGGTCGAAATGCCAGCAGAAATTTCTACTGAGCGATGCAGCTTTGTGATAAAGCCTCTCACACCCAGAGGACCCCAGAGACACTCCTGGCACCCCAAGAGATGTGCACGCTTCTCCTGGCCCCGTCCTCCCCCTTCTGCTCTCCAGCCCATCCCGCCCTGCTCCTCCCCACCGTGCCGCAGGACCCCTGCTCCTGCAGAGCCATCCCCAGCAGACATCGCTGCAACGCCAGGGCACAGCTCGTGGAGCAGCATCTTTGGAGGAGGTGGGGCAGGCAGTCTGTCCTCCTGACCCAGCAGCCTGCTCCGACACCCCTGGGACCCCCAGCCCTGGCTCCGTGTCCTGGCCCGCAGCCTCTTGCAGCTCAGCCAAGCATCTGCCAAGCTCCAGCAGGGCGCGATGCTCAATGTAAGCAGCGATTTTTCCTCCAGACAGATGTTTTGATTAGCGGATGACCACTTTGGCAGCCTGCAGCTGTGTTCTACTTCTACCGAGAGCAAGAAGCTTTTATTATCTTTTTTATTTTTTTCTTTTTTTTTTCTTTTCTTCTGTCAAGAAACTTTTTTTTTGCATCTGCTTAAGCTCAGGCGCCTGGAAATCTGTGCAGTCACACACCACCCCCAGCCTCACACAGCCTTCTCCCACAGGGTCTCAGCTTCTCAGACAGACCCAAAATAGCCAGGTTTTCTGCTGGGTTTATTTGCCTAGGCTGGATTCACCTGCTGCAGTTGGAAAGCACAGTAGAGTTAAACTGCAGTGGAAACAACAAGCTGGCTAGGCTTTGATTGCAGCAAGAAGAGATCCCCAAATAAGCCACTGGACTCCAATCTCATTTCTGCAGTGCCTACCCCTCACCAAGGGCTAATCACAGGAGCACAGAGCTCCTCTGGATTTCTCCACCTGCTGCCCTGGGTGCTGGCTGGTGGAGGACAACCATTGCAGAGAGCAGTTTGGCCACAGCGGCTGTGCTCGAGGCTGGCAGAGGCAGCAGCACGATGCCAGCCTGGGCCAGCATTGACTGAAGAGCCTGATGCTCCCGGGGGAAGCTGTTCTTTGTGCTTGAAACAGGCCCTAATGCAAGCAAAAATGCAGCCTGCTATCTTTATCCAACAAGGACCGCGGTCTGGATGGGGTGTGAGCATTGCCAATAGGAAATTTTTATCTGCTCTAGGGAACCTGATTTGGCAGGGGAGTTGGACCCGATGATCTCTTGAGGTCCCTTCCAACCCCTGCAATTCTCTGAAATTTCCAATTCTTCAGCAATTTTCTAAGGATGCAACACGTAAGACAGCCATCTGCTTCACCCCCCAGCAAAGGCCATGATGCCTCTGGCTCCATGCTGGGGATGTTTAAGGAAAGGTTGGACGTGGTGCTTAGGGACATGGTTCAGTGGGTGACACTGGTGATAGGGGGATGGTTGGACCAGATGATCTCGGGGGGCTTTTCCAACCCTAATGATTCTTTGATTCTCTCCAGCTCTTAATAGGGACTTCATTCATTGCTCTAATCCCACCACGCACAGCCTGGTCACTCCTTCTGAGCAGCAGTTTTTGGCCATAAGAGTCTCCGTGCTGTCAGCAGGACACCCACACTATGTGTATTGCAGCAGGTCTCCCTGCCCTCCTGCTTGCAGGAAGGGTTGTCCAACAAGACTTTACCTGCTGTGTCCTTCCAGAGGACAGTGGCCACACTCTCCACTTTCTGCCTGAGACAGATCTTCTGCAGGGCTGATGCCGTTTATAGCACAGCACATTTCTTGTTGTTCGTATCTGCCTTCTAACCACCTCCTAGCAACGAAGCCACTAATCATTCACAGGCTTAAAAATGAAATTAAAAAGAACTCGGCCAAAACCCAGCAAAACTGGAAAACAGCCGAAAATGCTTAGGTAGGGATGTCTTCTTCACTGCTGATCTAATCAAGTTCTTCAGTAATTCTCTGGTTCTGTCTTGCAACACAACCCAAGGGTGCCTGGCTCGGAAATATAATGAAATATTTTGTTGAGGGAGAAGAAAGCTTCTGGAGAATTTAATGCATCTGGGATGTGCCTCGACCTGGGGGAAATCTTTCAACTGAACTTTTTTGCTCCTTGCTGATGTGAAATTGCAAATCTGGTGTAATTACGTTATTGTATCCAAAGTGAGTTGATTTCAGTAGTTCTTTCTGGTAAAGGGAAGACACACAAGAAAAAACTTGAGCATTTAAAACCATAACTGTCTGCACTTTCAGAATATTTTTTTTTATGCTATTTCTATTAAAATGTTTTTTCTTAAGAAAGATATTCTTAAGTTTTAAAACGAGGTGAAATATCTAATCTTGGTCAACTATGAAAACCCTGCTGGACCCACCCTAGCATTTGAATGGAAAAGGGGTGATTTTGTGCTTTCTCTGGTCTTGGGGGGTTTTTGGAGCTGCCCTCACAGCGGAACACTATTGGCTTACTCAAGCCTTAAGCTATTTTTCCATGGCACAGTTTCATGGGGGTGAGGCAAATGATGAGCCGAAACTTCTGCTTTTCTGCTAGATTCTGTCGTGTTTTTCCCCCGCGCCCGCCCATGCGATCCCAAGGCCGTTCATCTGTGTCATCCACATCCCTGGTGCAGAAGGCATTGCTGCCTTCACATCAGCAGCAATTTTGAGCTCTCTTGCTTGGGTAGCAAAAAGCAGCCAACCGCAGTCGACAGCATGCTCGTGACGAAGGGTTGCTTACTGTAAAGAGGAGATGGGGAAAAAAGTTCATGCTTGCAGCACCTGGCTTAGCATAGGTACCTCCATCCTGCTCTCTGATCTGCTACAACATAAAGCATAAGTGTGTCCAACAGCACCAATTTGACACCACCCTCTTTGCTTTAGCTCCCCCAAGCACTCAAAATGTGCCAAGCATTGAGACAAGGCAGGTCTCCTAATGCTGTGGTCAGCAAAGACGCGTGTCCACCCCTGCTGGACCTGGGCCTCATGGGGGCTGCAGGCACAGCTAGTTGGTTTGCTCCTCTGGGGCAACTTCTCCGACCCCTTTCAGAGATGGGTGAACGATAAAATTTACATCCTTGTCCAAATATCAGTAGAAATATTGCTTGAGCAGGCCATGAGGTGGGATCTTCAGAAGACTCCCCCCTTGGACCATTGCTGCAGGAACATCTTTACGTGCATCCAGCTCTCACTAACCAAAATGTCAGCTCTGAAGACAACCAAAACTGCCTTTGGTTCTCCAGGGCACACAGCATTTTTTGGAGGTCCTATACAAGTAACCCATGTGTCTGCGACCTGCATGTGTGTCCCACATACGTTCGGAGCTGTATGTTACACAGAGCTCACCGTCCTCATGTCTGCTGACTTTCTCAGCCAAAGATCTTTAGAATCTCTCAGAAAAACTTCTGCAGAAAGTATTTTTACACAAAACTTATTGACATCCAAACCAGACTCTTTTTTGCTAAAACTTTTCAAACATCCGGAAATTTTTGCATTGCCTTAACTATCTTTGTTCCTTTATGATTTCTAGTTGCCATCAAAATATTTTTTTAAAATATATTTTCTTGGTTTTGAACTTGAGTAAACTTGAGAAAATGAGTTAAAAAGGGAATGAACACATGGAGAACATTTTGGTTAAATAATATTGATGTGATAAGCATAATCACATTTTCTTATCTGTATTCACAGATTATATTAGAAAGAAAGGTTTCCCCACTTTCAGTTATTAAAAATAAACATTTTTAGATGGGCAAAGTAGTAAATAGATGAAAGGATATTTTTATGCTTTTCTGAGTTACTGTTTTCTTACCGGTGCTCTTTTCCACTGTGGGGAAAAAATAGACTGTGAGACCTATCGGTTAGTTTTCTCAAATCTATTTTTGTGATGCTGATTTAAAAACCAATAATCTAAAGCAGAAACACTGTGAACAATGCGTGTTCATCTCAGCCATCTTTTTTGAAAAAAAAATATATTTTTTTTTAAATAGAACTTCGCCAGCAGTGGATTGGGAGCTTACCAACAGCATGCTGCACCGTTCAGCATTTGTCTGCAGCATTATTTTCGGGTTTTGTCTAAGACCTGCTGGCATGATGGACGGTTGTGTTAGTTGCTGAAGGCGTGGAGAACATGAATGCTGGATTTAGTAGGCATCATAAATACCCAGAGCAGTGCTAAAGTCTGTGTGCCACGGAGGCAAAGGCGTGGGTGGGAGCGGGTGACCTTTGCAGGAGAGTTCTTGCTGGTTCCATTTCCCGCCTGAGCTGGGACATGTTGTTTGCTTCTCTTTGTTGCCTTACACTGACATGTCCGGGGTCGCTTTGCAGTTTTATGTGTGGAGAGAGGTCAGTTTATGTGAGCGTGCAGAGGGGTGTTTGTGGAGAAGTGTTTCCAGTCTCGGTGTGGTGGGACGATGAGGTGTCCCTAGGGTGCAAGGCTCCCTTGGACGCAGGAACATCGTGTGGAGATCTGGAGGTCAGAGCATGGTCCTTGCACCCCTCCAACCCTGTCAGAGGAGCTGGGGTGGCCACAAGCCCCTTCAACACCTGGTTGGACTTGCTGTAGTTAATGTTTCTCCATGCCCCACCACAGTCAACCCTGAGAGTGACTCAAGACCCCAAAATGTGTAGTCACCATTCTGTAGAGAGTGCGTCCTCTTATAAAATAATCGGGTCAACATGACCGGCATTTGAAGCATATTGAAGACTTATGCTATATCTCATGTCCCCTAAGTCTGTAGAAAAAATGCCAGTTGCTATGTCTGCATTTCCCATTCAGGACCAGAGTATCCCAAGGACCCTGAGATGCTCCAGAGAAATGGTAACAAGGACCACAGATGTGTGTCCAATCATAGAATGTCCTGAGTTGAAAGGGACCCCCAAGGACCATCGCGTCCAAATCCTGGCTCCACACAGCACCACCCAAAACCAGACCCTATGTCTGAGAGCGTTGTCCCAACACTTCTTGAACTCTGGCAGTTCGGTGCCATGACCACTGCCCTGGGGAGCCTGTCCCAGTGCCTGACCACCTCTGGGTGCAGAACCTTTCCCTAACACCCAGCCTTGACTTAAAATAATCCTTTGCATTTCCATGGGTGAAAAGGGAACTTGAGCTACCCTAATTTATTATCCTGGTCAATAACACCATTCAGAATCAGAATTGCTGGCACGTAGTCATCTTCCAGCAGTTTGCAAGTGGAAGGGAAGGAAAAGCTCACTTCACAACACATGAACCATTGCATGACAACCAGATCTTCTAAGCAGAGCAAGGTCTGGTTACAACCAGGAGGAGAGGCTGCTGAAGTTCAGTATCTCGCTGCAGGAAATGCTGTGGCTGATTCAGTGGGCTAAACCTCCCCTCCAACCGCACCGAGTCCGTGCCCACAGCGATGCTGAGGCCTGTGTACAGGTGGATGGGCCACATGAAAACTCGGGTCTGAGAAAAGCTTAGAGAAGTATGGATGCTGAAAAGCTTTTGATTAGAGAAAAGATTGTATATGGGGCTATCCTGAAATATTTCACTAATTCCTTCCATTTTGCTCACCTCAGCTGAGGCAGAAGGGAGGAGGCAGTTTGAAAAAATAACACCTTAAAATATTGGGATGTCTCTGTTAGAAACCTTCTCCTTTTAGAGGTCCCAGTTTTTGACATAAAAGAAACATGCTAGAAAGAAGAAAAAAGGGGAAAAAAAATTTAAAAGTTGCTTTTACCGGAATATTTTTTTTCCTTCATATCTGGTTTGCCAGAAGTCTTTTTGAACACATCTGTTGATTTTATCATGACGTCTGGGGGAATTGACTATCCACATTATTCCCAGGACCTCCAGTCCTCCATATTCATTGCAGACCATGAGGTATTTTAGAAAGAACGGGAGCCAAATTGTCTTTGATCAGATGAAAGTATTCACAGTTTGGGATTATTTTTTTTTTTTTTTTACATTTAGTCCATATCTTTCTATGCCTTTTGTTCAAAGCTGAGGCTGGGGCAGACTTTGGTGCTGGACAATGTAGATACCTTACATACCCATGGCAATAGCTTTTCAGTAATGCTGGCTTCCACTGCTCCCTACATTTTCAGGGGGCTGAGAATGCTGAGGTTGTTGTGGTTTGGCTATTTTGGCCACCCAGACTCAATATTATACTGGGATTATTGACCAGACCTGAAATTACATTTCAGGGCTGCAAATTAAGCCAGCCCTCAAGAATGAGTATAGAAACCCTAGTGTGGACCAGAGGATAGCCCATGAAAAGGGTTTGATTCACTTTTGTTGAGTGCTCCTTATGGTGCCTGGGATGTGTTTTTTCCAACCTACATGTATCAGGAAAACATAATCCAAGAGGTACAGGAGGCCCACAGCTTGTGAGACCCCAGGGCATCTCAAATAGTACTGGGGCATTGCACGTGGGCAACTGAATCAATGCCTAGGCCCACACATAATAGGCAGGATGGATGCAAGCTACACCATGTTAAATTCCCCAAACATCTTGCAGTCCTCTGAAGCACCTCATCAGGTGCCATTACTTCATGGACAACCTGAGAGTATACATGAGCTGCCTAAGCCCAAGGATGGAGGGGACAAGTACCATGCAGACAGCCACCACATCTGTGTGCTGCACGGGAGGTACATAACCTACAGAAAGCACTGAGCAGCATGGCCACGGCTTGATCTTGGTGTGGGGACTGTGTGGCACTCAACAAGCCCTGGTACATCTGAACAGCTCAGCACAGTGATATTGTCGAAGATCTCCAGCATCACCTTCTGCACAGCGTTCATGGAGCATCACCTGGCTGTGGAGCAAGTCTGCTCAACACCAGTTGAGGGTCTGTGTCTTGAAGAAGAGACTCAGCTAGAGAAGTCATTTGTGCTCTTTATTTTTTATTTTTTTTTTAGTGGTGACTTACAGTGTCTCTCTGAAACTCATCTGCAAAGTGTGAAGGACCAGGCTTGTGTGGGAACAGAAATTATGAGGTTTACAAGATCTGGGGTAGTAGGAGGTCTCTAGATGGGATGTTATTAGACTCACCCCTCCACTGTCCCATTTTTCTCTACATTTTCATCTTCTCCAGTTTGTTCTTCATGAATTAGATGATTGTTTTCTCCCTTGCTGTCTGCATCTTTCCCCAAGAACAATTTACTTATAAAATAATTATTGGTCTTTCTTCCAGGATGGGCTTACTTGGCAGCAAAAACCAACTGACGTCCAACGAGAAATGCACTTCTGGAAGCAATCCAAAACACAAGAGTAAACCTCCTCCTGCCCCACCCAAGGTAAGTCTGCAGTTTTATGTCCTTTTCGGGTCCTCAAGGATGCCATTTTCTTTCTAGAGATCTGTTATGGCCATGAATTATCTGAGTGGGTTTGTGATGATGGTGCTCTGAAAAGCTGTGTGTGGTGGTTATTATTATTATTTGCTTGGGCTGGTGTGGTGGTTTTACCCAGCTGGGCAGCTGACCTCCGCCACAACCACTCTCTCGCTCTCCCTCTTCAAAGGGAAAGGGGTAGAAAATACTATGAAAAGGACTCAAAGGTTGAGATTAGGACGGGGAGATCACTTAGCAATTATCGTGATGGGCAAAACTCAGCATAGGGAGATTACCGTAATTTATTGTCTATTACTAACAGACTAGGGCACTGAGAAACTGAAAGCAAACTAAAAACACCTTCCCTCCAAAACCACCTTCTTCTCCCTCCTCCCCCCAAGCAGCACAGGGGAACAGGGGAATGGGGGCTGCGGTCAGTCTGTAGCACTTCATCGCCGCCGCTCCTTCTCGGTCCCTCTCTGCCCCTGCTCCATGTGGGGTCCCTCCCACAGGATGCCATCTTTCCTGAACAGAACCTGCGGGGGCTGCCCACAGGCAGCAGCTCTTCAAGGACTGCTCCCACACGGCTCCGTACCACAGGGTCCATCCCCCAGGAGCAAACTGCTCCAGCACGGGGCCCCCACGGGCGGCAGCTCCCCCCAGACCCCCTGCTCCTGCGTGGGCTCCTCTCCACGGGCTGCAGCTCCGGCCCGGGGCCTGCTCCTGCGGGGGCTCTCCATGGGCCGCAGCCTCCTCCAGGCCACATCCACCTGCTCCACCGGGGGCTCCTCCACGGGCTGCAGCGTGGAGATCTGCTCCGTGTGGGACCCGTGGGCTGCAGGGGGACAGCCTGCTCCACCAGGGGCCTCTCCACAGGCCGCGGGGGAACTTGTGCTGCGTGCCTGGAGCACCTCCTGCCCTCCTGCTGCACTGACCTGGGGCAGGGCTGCTTCTCACTCCTCACTCTCCCAGCTACTGTTGTTCAGCAGTTTAATTTCCTTTATTAAATCTTCTATACCGGAGGCACAAACAACATTGCTTGTTGGCTCGGCCTTGAGCAGCAGCAGGTCCCTTTGGAGCCAGCTGAAACTGGCCCTTATCTGACATGGGGCAGCTTCTGGATTCTTCTCACAGAGGCCACCCCTGCAGCCCCCAGCTACCAAAAACTTGTCACATAAACCCAATAAAGCTGGACTGGAGAGCAGGGCAGGGGTCAGGAAGAAAATGTTCATCAGCCACCACCCCGTGTGCCACTGTGATCCTTCAAGCTGGCCCTGTATCTCAAACAGGGCTGCTGCCTCCAGCACTCTGCAAACCAGGCTCGTGTTGCTGATCTGCAAATGGCACAAAGATGGGTCAGATTCATGCTAAGATTCAAAGTTGCAAACCGCAATGGAAACTTTACCATCAGGGCGGACAACAGGCTCAAAAAGAGGGTCTACAGCTAATCTGTGAGAATCAGAAATGCTGAGCACCTGCTGCTCCCGTTGGATTCATACAGCCTGTGCTTGCATGGACACAGACATTTAGGAGATCTCAAATAATAAACTCTGTATATAAACCTGGGAAATCAGGTAATCTAGCTGCTTCTTGCTGTACAGAGGACGTGAAAATATTTCCTCTTTCCCTGTCCTTGTCAGCACTGCATCCAGCAGCCAGCACAAGAGGAACTCTATGTGCAATGGGCATGTGAAAACCTGAAAACCACCTCAGGTCTTGAGCTCTGCGAAGGGGGGGAAGAGGGGGAAGGATGTCTATCATTGATTTTGATGACAGATGGTGGGTTTTTTTTACTCCTTTGGTTTCAGTTCTGAGTTCTCACATCATGATGAAGTTCAGTTTTCATGACAGAAAATGTCACGTTGACCAAGAGGATGTTCTTTTCCTAAATTTCCTTCTTCCCAGTTCACTGGAGGGAAGCTGCTATCAGTGTAAATGCAGGATCATCAATCACCTTCTGACACTCATTTTTTTTGCCACGAGCACTAAGCTCCCACATGTCAGGGAAAGTCCATATTTCTTTCAGTTAAATTAGAAAGGGCAGTGGCTGAGCAGCTCTCCCTCCCTACAGTGCTGCTAAGTGGGAGCCAAAGGGTAAGGCGGACAGGAAGCACTAAATATTTTTTAATTCGGTGTGTGTGGTTCACCCCTTTTGCACACATATAAATATCCCTGGCAGTGGTCACAGATCCACTTCAGTCACTAGGCACTGTACCTGGGACTGATCACAAGAGTTTGAGGATGGGTGGAGGCCAACAGAGCCCACCGGGGCATTTCCATACTTCTAAAGTCCCAGCCTCCAAAGCAAGGTGGTTGCACCCCAGCTGCTGATTAGGAGTGGTCTCTGGCCAAACTAACCCTAAACCATTCCCAGGGTCAGGGCCAAAAACAAACTAGGGACCAGGTCAATGTTTCAAATGTGGGGTACCTTGCTGCTGATTAATTTGCTAGTTAAATCGCTGCCTCTTTTTCTGAACATACCCCTGAGGAAAGGGTGTTCTGTGAGCCATAGGACAACCATGGCAAAGAACACCCCAGGTTTTCTGCTTTGAATAATATTGCAACTGTTGTTTCTCACTTGGGCCATTCACATCTCATCCCTCAGTGATCCTATACCTGGCATCAGAGTTAGATAGACCAGGCTCAAAATGAGTGGGTAGCAGATTTACATTTTTTATTCAGAGGGGAGCCAAGGTTTATTCAAGCTGACGGTGAAGCCAGCTATGAACACATCACAGCAAAATGTGCTAAAACAATCACGACACATAGGGAGCCAGATGCAGGGCCTGCTGACTGACTGCAGTGGGCTCTGGATCAGACTCCCACTCATCTGTGAAGCTGAGAGCAGGCCTTCCAGCAAACACAGCAGAGCTAACAAATATCTTCTTTTTCTGTTTCCATCAAAGGGCAGACAATTTATCAACATCCCTCATCTAAACCAAGCCTCTGTACAAGGTAAGATGCTTAGCTCAATTACTGCTTCTTTCGTCTTCCCGTGGGGTTTTGCAAGGTGGTGGTCCCCCGACAGCAGGTCTTGAGAACAAACTGTCATGTCACAGGCGTGCGGTTTCTGTATTTTCAGCATTGCCAGGCAGGGAGTTTATCAGTACGTTTCGGAACATTCGGTTTAAATCACTAAATATTTGTCGCTGCCAGTTTCCCCTACTCATCAAAGAAATTAAGAGAAATACACTCCTTCGTTGGCTGAGCAAAGCGAGATCTGAGGCATCAGCTGCATGAGATTTCTCTGTCTGCTGCCCCGTCTGCAGCATGAGCACTTGTGGATGCAATATCCAGCCAGCTGAATGTTTCAGAGGAAATAGCAGGCATCAGAGAGCCTAGGCAGACTACAAAGAGAACGAGAAGAAAGAAAAGTATAAAATAAGGATGCTCAGAGCCCCTGCCTGGAGACTGGTTATTGACTTCAACCGCCTCTGCAATTATCTGCAGATCACAGATGGCGTTTGGTAGATGATTGCCTTTTAGCAGGAAGCCCTCCGCTACCTCTGCCTGGCCTCTGACAGCAGTTGTAGCTATTTGTGTCAAAGAAGTTTTGCAGATTAAAGACAGAGAGAGAGGATCAGTGAGGGCAAAAAATAGAGGAAGCTTGGAAGAAAGCAGCTGGCAACATGTAAATGTTTCTCATGTGGGTGAAAGAGAAGGAGAAAGGGAGCTGGGGCATGAGCAAAGGAAAAAGTGAGGTGGCAAATAGGTAGGATGGGTGGAACAGCAGACCTGGCCTTCGTGGTCTTGTGGACACCTCTGCTTTGGGGTGGCCAGAGGAACTACTGGAAAGTCAGAATGTTTTCTTCAAATCTGACGTTTCTTACAGAGATCAGAACGGGAACACTAAAACGTTTTGTTTTGAGACACTTCGGTGTTATTCAGCCTTACGCCTGCGCTGATACAGGCGTTGTGCGAGGCTTAGCTCTTCATCCACGTGAATCTGTGCGCTTCTCTGTGCAAGGACCACTTTTCCAGAAACCATGCTTTCTTTGGCAAAATATTTTTCATGGCACGTTTCCAAGTGAGTTCGTTCTCATACCTCCACAACCGAGCAGACATCACCAGTTTTTCATGATTTTTTTTTTTTTTTTGTCAGTGTTTTCACTCTGGCTGGAAACACAGCAGAAGCTGTCTTTGGAGGCGTCTTTTACTTCTGCTTCATGCCAGAAGGCAGAAGTGGAAAGATGATAAGTGCATTAAGTACCGTGTTAGCCGTTTGCAGATCTCAAAAATATCGTGGTCTGTTGAGTTTGGTTCCAGTTTTGGAGGAATACTCACACTGATGGTTTGGGAACTTCTCGTTTTTCTCAGCCAGTGCCTAAGCTTCTAGAAATGATGCTATGTCTGCCTCTGTTCTGTGTAGCAACATGGGCTGATAGGAACCATTTGAGATATTCTGGTGAAAGAGGATAAATCAAGTGAAGTGATAAAAGAAGCACAAAATGCAGACTATTCAATCATAAAAAAAGCAAAGAGCTGAATTATATCTTATGGGAGCACTTCCAGTTCAAGGCAAAATTATTGACTACATATGTCTGAGACGTAATATTATTTCAAAAACTTTTCCTTTCCTTTCCTTTCCTTTCCTTTCCTTTCCTTTCCTTTCCTTTCCTTTCCTTTCCTTTCCTTTCCTTTCCTTTCCTTTCCTTTCCTTTCCTTTCCTTTCCTTTCCTTTCCTTTCCTTTCCTTTCCTTTCCTTTCCTTTCCTTTCCTTTCCTTTCCTTTCCTTTCCTTTCCTTTCCTTTCCTTTCCTTTCCTTTCCTTTCCTTTCCTTTCCTTTCCTTTCCTTTCCTTTCCTTTCCTTTCCTTTCCTTTCCTTTCCTTTCCTTTCCTTTCCTTCTCTTTTTTTTTCTTTTCCTTTTCCTCCTTTTTCCTTTTCCCTTTTCCCTTCTTTTTGATTTTTTGCACTCCTTTCATCATGACTTTTTTTTTTTTTTTCCCCTTCTGGTCTTGGTGTTACGCAACTTGTATCACAGTTTGAAGCTTTCACGCTGCTGTCTCAGAAATAATTTATTTAGTTATTGTTAACAAAAGCCTAATTCCTCCTGTCATTACTTGGCTTAATGGAAGTAGCACGAAGACAGGCGAGAAGTACATAACTCTCTGGCCAACCGTGGTGTTGGCAGCATCGCCAATCCACCCTTCGCTTGCGAGTTATTCCACCGTGTGAGTCTCTCATTCATTTTACCACGGGTCCCTAAGCACTTGTGATGCCTTTAAGGTCAGTGGTGGATCCTCCCTCCACTCTGTGGGGTCAAAACTTACCTTTAATTCAGCAAAAAGCCCAGCCAAGTCCTTGCCCCAAGCACAACAGCTCCATTGCCACAGCTGCTGCTACTCCCTTGCATTAGATAGATGAGAGGTAGCAGATAGGTGAAATAACCCCTGTGCACAGCTGGATTTAAGTACTACTGATGGAGACAGCTGCTTGTTTGGGGTGCTTGCCCTCAGGCATTATAATAACCTGCAAGTGCACACAGAATCAGCCCCGATGTGAAGGCATTTCTTCCAATTGAGGAACTGCAACCTCCTTGCATGCTTTGACTAACCATGGTGTGAACAGGTCAGATTTTCAGAGGGTGGGAGCTAAGCGTGCTCTGGAAATGGAAGTCTCTTCAGGCATCTCGAGATTAGCATCAAAGCTCTAAGTCGTTTTTATTGTCGTTCCCTGAATGTGGATTTGAGTTTGAAAGGGAGGCTCTCCGGAACGTGGTTGTGCATTTAGGTGGAACAAGGAAGAGATGCTTCTGCTGTAAAGGCTGACTTTTCAATGAGAAATGAGAATTTCTCATTAAAAATAGGCATTGCAAATCGAAAGCAAGAGAGGGAAGGAAGATGAGAGTGAATTACCCCAAATGTTCACATTTCCTGATAAAAAAAAAGTTATGAGTTTCAATCATAAGATACAATCTTATGTGGAAAACAGAAATTATCTGAAAAAAAAAATAATGATAATAATTCACTGTGTCAAAACACAAGGCACATGGATGCACAAGGCAGGAACATATCTGGCAGAAATCAGGCTTCCATTTCAAGCCTGCATGTCTCAGGAGGCATCTCCGTCAGACCTGGACCTGCTGACCTGCTGGGCGACGCAATATCCCCATCCCACAGTCTTCTGCATCCCCACCACCAGGACTTAACGGCACTGCCCTCGGTGTGCCACCAGCAGCCGTGTGTTTGGAAGGCTCGCTTTCCTGGCACACATTTCTCTTGGTGAACCAGCCCTTGCCTTGCTCAAACGGGAAGCTGGACCCGTTGCTGGCAGCTTTAACTCACGGCTGAGTGCAGCCAGTAGGCCAACACATGTCCTGCGAGTCGTCTTTTACCGTACAACCACCCTAGCACGGCTCTAAACTAATTCTTGGTCCTCCGAGGGATGCTGGCACAACCTTCTCATGGCTCCATCGCTGTGGGATGGTTGCAAAGGCTTTCCATTCATGACGGGACAGCGGTGGGAAGCCTGCTTGAATCCTTTCCATTAAGCCATCAAACTGGCACTCAGCCTACGCAAACTGAGCTGGTATCTCGCTTTCCTGACAGCAGCCCTGAGCCAAGATGTGTTTTGGCTCGCTATCAAAGTCCCCGGGCTGCTAGCTCTATCTGCAAAGCACTCACGCCCAGCAGCCCGGTGCCACGCGGAGCCGCTCATGACCTAACCTGACCAAATGGGCCAAAAAAGTATTATCGAGGCTGTTTCTCAGCGGGGTGACAGGCTGAGGGAGGGAGAGAGCCACTTTCATCGTGAGACGGCAAGTCCTGCTGGCTGGAGCAGAGAGAGCGCTTTTCTTCTGGCTCACTTAAGCGTGCAGTGTTTCTCAAATGAATGTTGAGAAGGGGATAAGAAGGAGACATATTATTTTTTCAGCATAGAAAACCTTTTTGTCCTTGCAAATTTTACTCTTTTTCTTCTTCCATTTCTCCTCTTGTTTTTTTGTTTGGTTGGTTCATTTTGGTTCCGTTTATTAGTAGTTATGGCAGTTGTTTCAAGATCCAAATTTATTTCTTTTTCTTTTCTCTTTTTCTTTTCCTTTTTTCTTTTTTTCTCTTTTTCTTTTTCTTTTTCTTTTTCTTTTTCTTTTTCTTTTTCTTTTTCTTTTTCTTTTTCCTTTTCCTTTTCCTTTTCCTTTTCCTTTTCCTTTTCCTTTTCCTTTTCCTTTTCCTTTTCCTTTTCCTTTTCCTTTTCCTTTTCCTTTTCCTTTTTCTTTTCCTATTTCTTTTTCTTTTCCTATTTCTTTTCCTATTTCTTTTCCTATTTCTTTTCCTATTTCTTTTTCTCTTTTTCTTTTCCTATTTCTCTTTCTTTTTCTTTCTCTATTTCTTTTTCTTTTTCTTTCTCTTTTTTTTTTATTTTATTTTTTTTGAGCATGCAGCCACTCAATGCTTGACAATATTTACACATTTGCTTCTATTTTTTAATGCAAAAGTGAAGCCACTGCTTTTTTCACTTTCAAGAGGAGCTGGACAGTGTGAGTGCATGAGCACACTGGCTGGGGACACCTAGCAGCAGGCACATGCCCAGAAACCTCTCGTGTCAGAGAAGCTGTGGTATAACACCAGCCTTGTCAAGGAGGCAGCGAGCGGATGGAGGCACTGCTTATGCTTTGAGATCCCTCAAGGGGAAGCCCCCATCCGTGCAAGCTATTTTAAGACTTCAAAGCATTCTCCCTTGTGGCCGACCATCCTTTTCCCCACACGTAGCAGAGAGTGAGGCTCTGCTGAAACTTCTCTTGCATCCCTGAGTTCCTCCTCGCAAGCCTGACAGGAGCTGCTCGGGGCTTTGGCTTACAAAGCCGTGTTTCCTTTCTCCTCTCCCCTCTGACGCTGACCCCTTCTCATCCCTCCTCGCCAATAAATCGCCAGCAGAGCAGCAGCCAGTCTGCACGGACACAAAACCCAAGTTGCCCCAGAGACAAGTTATCTTGCGATGACAAAGGGCCAGTCTGGCTCTCTTGCTGGTGGCATTATTTGAAAAGGTCACACAGAGACTGTGGCTTGACAGTCTGTTTTGAAAAATGCTATATATAGACCGTCCATGGCTCTTGGTGCATTAATTAGGCTGCATACAAGCTAAAGTCTTTCCACAGGTCTCCTTTTTCTTTTTCTTTTTCTTTTTCTTTTTCTTTTTCTTTTTCTTTTTCTTTTTCTTTTTCTTTTTCTTTTTCTTTTTCTTTTTCTTTTTCTTTTTCTTTTTCTTTTTCTTTTTCTTTTTCTTTTTCTTTTTCTTTTTCTTTTTCTTTTTCTTTTTCTTTTTCTTTTTCTTTTTCTTTTTCTTTTTCTTTTTCTTTTTCTTTTTCTTTTTCTTTCCCCTTTCTTTTTTTTCCTATTCCTTCTTTTCTTTATTTTTCCTTTCCTTTTCTTGTTCCTTTTCCTTTTTCTTTTTTTTTTTTTTGTTACTGTGTATTGGTTCAGTGCTTGGGTTTGCACGCGAGTGCCAATTCTTTTCATAGGTTTTGATCTGCCCCAAAATATCTGCTCATTTCTGCTTCAGCGGCTGCAAGCACGCCGCGCACACGTGGATGGTTGCACAACCTCTCCGCAAGCAGCACCGGCACAACCCAGGCATGCAAACATAGCAATTCACCTCCCCGAGCCTCCAGCCACTGAGATCTGCCCCTCACAACATGTGTACCCAGTGGCTGCTTTGCCATGCATGGCACGGCTGGTGTGCATCACAGTGCATGCATCATTTTGCTGTGCCGAATTTTAGGCTGGGCTGACATGGATGGAGTCAAAGTAAGGTGTAAGGGTAGAGGATGGGGACCTAAATCTGCTCACAGCCTCAGTCCAGGTGGGTTGCAGGAGAAATGGGAGACACACAGCATCAGGTTTGAGGTCCGGAGAGAGGAAATCAGAAATGCACTTGTGTTGGGGAAGGAGATCCTGAATCCTGCTCCCACGGGAATTGCAGCTGAGCCAAAAAGCAGCTGGGCGCTGGAGTCGAAAACAGCAGCACGACTTCCACGTGGTGTCACATCTGCAGGGAACAGCACGTAAAAGGGATGGCAAGATACAGACTGAGCCCGGAGCATCTGGAGGCAGAGCTAGGCCCTAGCAGTGGGCTCCTCTAACAGGAACTGAGATGTCTCCGTACCTTCTGCAGTCAAGAAAACCTCATCTTGTTGAGCCAAATCCCAGAGACACCCTGGGAAGTGTTGCCACAACGGTTTTCATTTCCCGTCCTGTAAAACTGAGGCCAAACACCGATGGATGATTTATGACCTTTCTTATTCCACACAAACATTTTCTCATTGTTGACGCTCGGGGTTTTGTGGATATGGGGATCTGGAGTGCTTTAAAAATACACACACAGGAAACACTTTGGTGAATCAGTGTTAGTCCCCGAGCAGGAGCTGCGGTTGGCAGGAAAGCTGGGTTGGCAGAAAGCTTGGCTTTTGGGGGACTGGGGGTGTGTGAAATGCCCCACCATACACCTGCGTGTGCATCACCCCCCAGAAACAAGCTGGATTCAATGTGATGTTGCTTCTTTTTCTTTTTAGAAAACGTCATTGTGATTGCACTGTACGACTTTGCTGCCTCAAGCGACCGTGATCTGGAGCTGGTCAAGGGGGAGAAACTCCAAGTCCTCTCCAAGTAAGGGAGCTGCTAGCAGAGGGGATTTCAAAGAGCATGGTCAGGTTGGGAAAGGGGGGGACCTTGGGGTCAGACAAGAATGTGGGGATGGGGAAGGTGACACTTCCCTGCTTTCCTTGGGTTACAGATACTTTGGGGTCAGGTAGTGTCCACACCTGGCTGCTACTGGGACCTTCCTCATCGCCAGTGTGCATGGGCGCAGAAGTAGCACAAGCAGCAACAACTTAACTTAGCCTGTTTCATATTTTGTGCTGATCGTGCTTTTGCAAAGGATGTGGGTTGGGCGTATTCTGAGGAAAGGACAGAATAGAGCCAGAGAGGTGAATGCTTTCATTTCATCTTGTAAAACTCATGAGAGATGAGGCTGACAGTCCATCCGCCCAGTCCGTATCAGGGCAGGGGTGAGCTTTGGTCCCATTTGGCTTTGAAGGGCTGCTCCATCCTTGGCTGCCCTATGAGGTGGCCTCCAGAGGTGACATGGTGTCTGGCAGATAATGGAAGGAGCAGAATGGTGGAGCCTCCACACCCCAATGCAAGAGGCAAAATAAACACACAACGATCCAGATTTCCCTCCTCTTATGGGGTGCTCAGCCGAGGTTTGGGGCTGTGCTTCCTCTGCATCAATGGAAAGAGGCTGTCACCTCCAGAAGTCCCTGAAAGACCAAATGTTGTCTTTCTCACCAACCTTCAGCCGAGTGGTGGTCCTAGGAGATTGAGAGGGACCTGTAGAGTAAAATTAACATTTTACCTAATTAGCACTGTCCTCCTTGCAGTGCCTGAAACCCCAGAAAGCATGTTGACCTTGCACTCTAAGCTTGTTGAGAAACCTCCTCTGGGCACTCACATTTTTTATTTATTTGCAGTGAGGGGGACTGGTGGCTGGCAAAATCCCTCAGCACTGGGAAGAAGGGCTACATCCCCAGCAACTTTGTCGCACAAGTGGACAGCTTGGAAGAAGAAAAGTAAGTGCATAAGCTTGTGAGGGGTGAACACTGATGCAGAGCTTTCCTTTCTGAAACAGAGTCCTGGCACAGGTTGCTGCATTAGCCCAGGTGCAGGCATCCTATCTGGCACCCTGCAAAGACAGATTTGAGTCCCAAGGGTTTTTTTATGCCTATTTTACAAGCAGAAGAAGGAGTTTTTCCCATGGTGTATCCTCTTTGATGGCATTCAGTTATAAAGGAGCAAACCTGCTGACTTCTTTTGCAATCCCTCTTTCCAATCTCGTCTTGGAGTGACCCAACCATCACTGAATTCAGCAATTATTTAACAGCATGCAGAAACTTGGTCGAGACATAAATGTTCTTTGTATCCAAGAGATTTTTTTAGTGGCTATGGGCACATTACGCTCAGCCTCCAGCCCATGTATCTGCTACAAATGTAATTTCCTTGGGCTTCCTCACTTGCCAGGTGAGCTGTGGGTCCCAGTGTGCCTCAGGGACCATGCTTTGGCTGGGCTTTCACCACTCTTGTGTATGGGGGCACTGAGCAACCTCTGCTCTCTGCTCTGCCTGAATTGATAAGCTATGAAACAGGCCCAAAGTGATATAAATCTGGTGTTAATCTACCAAAACCAGCTTATTACTACCATTTTCCAGCAGATAAAAGACTGTTTGCTGATAAAAACAACCCTCAGTTTCAGAGCGTGACAGTAAAAACAAAACAAAACAAAAAAAACCCTGGACTAACTGGAAAGATTTTATTTTTTTTCTTTTTCTAGAGCTTTTCCTTTTCAACCATGATTTTCCCTTTTCTATCTCCCAGGTGGTATTTTAAAACTCTGAGCAGAAAAGATGCTGAACGGCTGCTGTTGTCTTCTGGTAACAAAGTTGGCTCGTTCCTTGTCAGAGAGAGTGAGACCAGCAAAGGTGAGTGAGATCTGCAGAGCAAGTGGATGTCCTGGGCATTGCCACAGCTTGGAGAACCTTTCAGACCTGAGCTGCAGGGTTCAGCTGTGCCAGTGTTTGCATGGAGCTTCCTGGACCTGGTTGAGCAAAATCACGCTTGCCAGGCTCAGCAGGGCTGTAGAAGTGAGGTGGGGACTCTGACAGCAAAGATTTTCTCATGATGCTGCCTGTACATGTAGTTCAGGCTGTGGTGAGGGTGGCTCCTCTCACCACAGCTCGTGGCAGAGGTACAGGAACACAGATGAGCAGCAAATAGTTTCCAAAAGGACGTGTAGGGGGTTTCTTTTCCCTTTCTCCCTGAGGATATGTTGTTTTTTTGGCAAATGGTGATTCTTCTGCACACCCTTGGGGAAGCATTTCTGCTATTTGCAGCTGAAGCTGGAATTTTGGAGAGGTTTTTGAGAGAAACATTTTCCAGAAGAAACACTTTTTTTTCCTGGTAGTCTGAAGCATGGGGAATCAATGCGCACCACGGCTAATTGTCTGGAGGGAGACTGACTGGAGCAGGAGAGGTGGACATCATCCACTTCCCTTCCCTATGAACATGGATGGCTTTTGAGGACAGGACCCAGTGAGGATGGAAAAGGCAGAGCATTGTGGCAACCTCTCTTAGGCAGTGGATATAGTTATTAACTAATGCTTAACTGCGTAATTGCACCTTCATTCTGTGCTGTTAATTTGTAGACACTGGAAGTTGGTTTAGGTGCTCCCGTGGGTATTTCACATTGCGTCTTCCCTACTTTGCTCTCCTTGCATCGTCTGGGCCAGCAGGCGTGTTTTGGGCATGGAGGAAATGATGCTCATGATGGCCCGTGGTTGTGCTCTGAACAGGCTCCTTTTGGAGTTCAGGATAGCTCTTTACTCTCGCTGTGCTTTGGTTTCTCCCCTGTGAAATGTTACACGTGGCTGGGATTGGACTTGCCCCTGCATTTTCACAGGACAATTGTTTGGTGCTTCTGCTTGCCATGATCTGCAAACGCAGGATGAAATCGTGCCCTCCAGTCTCTGGGGTGTGAGTGGGTCTAAGCTGCACGGAGCTTGGACAGTGCTGGTGGAGTCCTGAGGCTCAAGGAGAAATAACCAGGCTAGACTGGTCTTTAACATCCCATTTCTGCTGGCAAGAAGCAAACTTGGCTGGAGGTGTGTGATATCTGTGTTAGCAGTAGTGTATTTCAGCCCCATGAAATCCCCTCTTGATCCCAAATGGCAAGAGGTCAGCTTCTGCTCTGAAATGTTTCACATTGCCTTTTTTGATGTTCTGTCTCAAAATATGTCTGCTATTCCTTCAAACACCCTGTCCTTCTCTGAATCACCCTATGCATCCAGCTTCTAACAAAATCCTGCCATGCCTTAGGCTGCTTGAAAGGCCACGGTGACACCACTTGATCAGTCTCAACCACAGTTTCCTCCTCTGTGAGGAGAAGAAGAAGCCCCACATCTCCAAAATGTGCTCTGATGCTTAGTTCACTGATGTAAAGCTCCCCGTGACCCACCACGAAATGTCCAGAGCAACGATGTGCTTCAAACCCCACAGGTTCTTCCTTCTTTTCCTCAATCATTTTCATTCCCTTTACACAACATGAGCAACATTTGACCTTCAGAGCCGAGCACAGGGTCGAGCTAAGGATAATAATACACATATTGGACTCAGCCACAGAGTGATGCATCCTGCACCCTGCCTTAGAGCAGTACCTATTCACAGCCCATCCTAACAGTGCCACTGGCTCATTTTGCTTATGAATACATACAGAAATTCTGCAAGCCCAGGGGCTTCTCTTTCAGTCAACACTTTGCATCCCAGGATGATAGCTCCTTGTCAAGTGTGGGAAGCAGATCAGCAGTGAAATCTTCAGTGGATAGTTAGCCTTCCTGAAGCTGCTGGAAGTAAACAAACCTTCCCCCAAAGTCATGATTGCTCTGAAACCCGTGGGAAGGCAGGCACACAGCTGTGCCAAGGCTTGCAGCAAGGCTGCTGCATCTGCTCCTGGCAGGAGGGACCTCGATGAATTCAGCTGCGGCACCCACCTGATCTTCTGGGCTTCCATGGGGAAGGGCTCAGAGCCCTAGGAGACCTGTAGGAGCAGGAGATGCCACACGTGGTATGTGGAAGTGGGACCCAGTTGGAGATGCAGACACCAGAACATAGATCTTAAACGTGGTAGCTGTCCCGCTGTAGCCAGCAGGGCTTGATCTGACTGCCCAACCCTGGATGTCTCAGAACCATCTGCAGAGTCCTGCTCGGCTCCAAGTGCTCCACAAGATGTGATTTTGAACTGTATCTGCCAGGCCCATGCAGATGTCCCACAGCATCTCAAGGGGTGCAAGACACCCGTGTTTAGGTGACTGAATGAACCCTTGGCACAATCTGAAGCTGAATTCCTCGAACCTTCTGTAGTTTTCCCATACAAAACTGTCCACGCTTAGAACAAAAAGGAGTTGAGAGCCCTTGTGGGATGGTTTGGGGATCTCAGCCCCAGAACGGGGCACTCTGAGACCCAGAGCTGCCCAGGACGAGATCTGGTTGTGCCCAAGCTGCTCCAGGCTGGCATCTAGTGCAAGGGTGGACCTGCAATGCAGGACTGTAGGACAAAGAATATCCTTGTGGCTAAGGAGCAGGAACTCCTTTATGGCCATCCTGGTTGCCACTAGGGGAGATTAGGATCCTGCCATCCACCTGGCTCCATGTAACTCTTAAAATTTACTGCTGTCATCGAGAGAAGAGAGAAATGATGCTTTTCAGCCCTTGTGCTTTGCCTTTATGCTGCTGCTCCCAGGAGAACAGTAACTGACCAGGGTGAATGACAGGGAAAGCTCCACGGCACTCGTTCCAGCAAAGCGAACTCTGACTTGGGGTGAAATGCAGTCATTAGCTTTAATGGCAGGATAAGGATTAACGCTGGTAGCAGGCAGCTGATGGATCGGCCTGGAGGATGCCTGCAGCCCCTGTCACTTCTGCAAGCTGCACATCGCTGGTCTGAAAGATGCAGGAGGGTTTAAAGGGTCATTGGGGTCTGGGGAGCAGGTCCTGCAGGAGAGCAGACATTTTGGGTGCAGCCACACCGACAAACAGACCAGGTCTCCTCTGCTGACTGTCAGCCCCCAGGCGCCTATCTGCACATGTGTTAGTCATTAATTCCTGCGCTCCCTTCTGCAGCGCTCTGTTGGCAGTGCAGCTGGGTTCACACCACGTCTGGCTCCGTCCTCTCGCAGACCTTGCCTTGCAAAAAACCCACAGTCACCCCGAGCCACGTCGGTGCATGCAACGCGCTCATTTGGGTTCTGCTACACGCTCATTTGGGTTCATGCCCTACAAGCCCAACTTTGAGGAGCTATAGCTTGGCTTGTATATTACTTCAGTCACTTTGAAATTAAAAGAACATCATCATCAAGAACAATAATAATATTAGTAGTAATAATAATAGTAATAATGAGGCATGAATGTGGTTAATCCACTCTAGCAGGACTTGTGTTGAGCATTGTGGACACAAGCCCTATAGCGACATTTCTCTGCACCCAACAGGAACCAAAGATCTTTCCCTTAGCTGTGTGGTTGTAGCCTTTGGTCAATGAGGCACAGACTGTAAAAACGAGCCATTTTTTCCTTTCCTGGAGTTTTTTGTCACCTCATTGAGGACACTGCAGGACCCCATCATGCCAACGTTGTGTGCTTCCAGTCTTGGCCCTTGCTCTGTATTTAAACCAGCAGGTCTTCCATGAAGAACATGCGACCATATTTCATGGTTTGGTCTCTGCAGAAAAGAATTCACCCCAAAACAACTGCTTGCACTTGGAAAACTTTTAGCCTCTCCCAAATCCTCCTTGCCAAGATCCGTAATCAACTGCAATACAGCAAATGTCCACAGAGATGATCTTCTATTGTTACTTTTTTAAAATTATCAGTACAAGGAATGTTTTCCAGACACAGTGCAGGAAACTGCAGTGAGAACTGGCCTGGTGATGGAGAAACACCAGTCAGTGAGCATTACGTGTTAGTAAACTTTTCCCTCGCATGGAGGATTAGGGTTTCGGAGTCGCTGTGGAATGCCCCACTTCTGCTTATGATCCTGCATGACAGATATGTACTTTTTAACATATATAGCTTTGCCTTTTCAAACATTAAAAAAGGCAGCCTATCAACCCGGGTGACGTATTGGACTTTTAACAGCCCAGCAGGCTTATAACAACTTACTCCGGAAATATGATCCAGACAAAGGAAAAAAAAAATAAAACAACATTGCTAACATCTATTGAAATTTACCCTGACATAGGCTTGAAGTTCCATGCAACATATTGCACTTTTCTTTTTGGCACCAAAAAATAAAAATCTATGGTTTGGATTATAAACCCATTATAAGGAAAAAACAGCAGATCAGGGTGGGAGATCGCTGAGTAGCTCCCCTGAGGTCAAAAAGCACCTGCAACGAGATGTGAATCTAGCTGTGGTTTAGCCACAGACACAAGCTTATGGCTGAACAATTTGGCTGAACCACACAATGCTGATGTGCCTACCAGTTGAACCCTTTGGCACGGGGACTATAGGGGAAAACGGGGACCTTGGGTAACGTTGAGAAGGGACCTTCTTGTCAATCTTGGCCTTCTCTCCCACGAACTGAAATTCTGGACATGCTACAGACCAGTGGGTCTGCAGTCCCGTGTTTGTCCAGGTGAGAAAAGCTCAGATGAGAGACGTGGAGCTGTGGCAAGACCACAATGACCTAAAAAGAGCCTGATTGCTCTGGATGGTGATGTGTTTTTGATTGCCATGTGGTTTCCTTGGGGCTGTTGGCCACTGCATGAACAGGTCTTACTCAACCAAGCCTCAACAGGCCCAGTAAAGCTCTGGTGAACCTTTGTCCTCTCCACTTGCCTTGGAGAGAGGGAAGTTAGCAGCTTTGCAGCCTGATGAGACCTGCCCTGAGGAGGCATCAGCAAGGGCCGGGGGAAGTGTCTACAGCTGAGAAAACAGGAGGTAGCTGGTCCCAGAGTCAGGTGCTGCTTGGCCTCACAGTTCCCTCTTCTTCTTGCTCTCTAGGTGCATATTCCTTGTCCGTGAGAGACAGCGACTCTGCTCACGGGGACATCATCAAACACTACAGGATCCGTTCCTTGGATGGTGGGGGTTATTACATCTCCCCCAGGACAACGTTCGCCAGCCTGCCAGAGCTAATCCATCATTACAGCCGTGAGTTGCTTTCCTTCCCTAATGGGCCTGGGGTCTGCCTCGGGGGTCAGTGTGTGGGCAAAGGGGGGACAGGCTTGCTAGCCACCATCACTCCGTCCACTCTCATGGTCCAGATGTGCTCCTCCAAGCAGAAACTGGGCTCTAATGTCTTATCTTTTGTCCTTGGGCATTGTGAGGGTAAGCTCTGCCCACAGCCGTATAACCAGGGAGTTTCTCCTACCATGAGCGCAAAGAGATGAACGCTGGAGGGATAGGCAGGAGGGATGCCTGGAAAGCAGGGCTGGGACTTAACAGACAGGAAAATTTGCACCTCTGTGACTCTTCTTGAGTTTTTCCTTTCTTTGGGCCCATTCTGGATGCCTTGATCCAGTGGCTGAAGCATTGTGCAGTTGTGGAGGTGTCCCATGAGCTGACTTCTTCCTGTCACGGAGAAACAAGTTAATTTTGGGCTGCAAGTTTTGTGTCAAACTGCCCATTGACCTGTCCTGTGGTTTGTCCTCCCACAGAGAAGGTAGACGGCCTGTGCCAGAGGCTCACAGCTCCCTGCATATCCCTGGTTCCCCAGAGGCCCTGGGCACAGGACGAGTGGGAGATCCCGCGGGAGTCTCTGAAACTTGTGAAGAAACTCGGCAGTGGGCAGTTTGGGGAAGTGTGGATGGGTAAGTACAATGCCCCCCATTCCAGGAAGGAAATATATAAACAGAGGAGACAGAAAACCCTCTTTCCCTAAGACAGGACTGCTCTGGGCTTGAGGATCCTAAAGCATGAACACATGCTTTACGGGTACACCTGTAGCAGTAGATTCTGTACTCCTGGAAGGACCAGACAGGTTGTTTGCATGGCTCTGTGGTCCAGCATGGGTTTCATAGACTAGATGTATGCGAGAGGTCTCCAAGTAACTACGTACTCACTTCCCAGGGCATGCTCTCATTCTCTCTGGAAATCCTGGACAGCAATCTGGGATCATAATTTACCTGGGTGACGCTGCCCTACTTTTTCTGCTTCTCTCTTCTACTTTATAACCCAGACCCAAATCCCTCGTACGTCCCTGCCCATTGCTAACCAGCAGGAGAGGAAGTGGGGCGAGCTCAGCTTCCTCTGCTGTCCCCTTTGGGGTTGCCTGTTGCCTTGGCAATTGAGATTGCGGCCAGCACCAGACTGAGCTGACCTCCTGGCTGCAGAGTCCTGGTTTTCTTGAGTATTTGGTTTATTTGAAAACCTAGCCAGTGGATGGCTCTGGGGATTTCACCCAGGAAGGGCCCTGGGACGGCTGAGGGAGGATGGGCTCAACTCATGAGCCTCCTTCACCTAGAGCGGGGATGACCCTTGAAAAAGCCACATTGATTGACAAACGTGCCATGCCTCTCCTTTCCCCTCTTATACTTGCTGGTTGCTCAGATCTCACTGTACTGAGGTTTACAAGTTACTCCCTTTCCTGTTCCCGAATCCACCAGCTCTTCTGCTCCTTATTTTGTGGCCTGACAGTGCCCATAGAGACGCCAAAATTCCTCACTGCATCATTATCTCTCTGCAGGCTACTACAAGAACAACATCAAGGTGGCTGTGAAGACCATGAAGGAGGGCAGCATGGATCCTGACGCCTTCTTGGCAGAGGCAAACCTGATGAAGAGGCTCCAGCATAACAAGCTGGTCCGGCTATATGCGGTGGTCACGAAGCAGCCAATCTACATTGTGACAGAGTACATGGCCAACGGTAAAGAGCCTCATGTAACATTTTTGCTGGGTTTCTGCAAAATCGGGTCATTAAACTGACTGCTACTCCCATCCATAATGGGAAGGGGGGGTGAGCATTGTACCCAATCTGTAAGGAAAGGACTAAACAGTCTACAAGGCTGTTTCTAGGACTAGAAGAGACTTTCTGGGTAATTAAATACGTGCTCACAAATTTCATAAGCCACTTCGCAAGATGGTGATGCTCCATTTCAAGAGCATTTAAAGTTCTGATCTCGACCGTTCCAAATTTTTACTCTTTTCATGGTGACATTGTCCTTTCTTTTGCCCCTCTATCCGTGAGGCTTGGGGTGAAGAATGTCCAGCACTTTGCAAAAGGTGTGTGCATTAATAGAGGGGGGAATTGGGCTGCTTTTGGGAACTTTCCTAATAGAAGGTGCTCCAGGGGACACCCACTGTCAACCCTCAGATTTTCTTTAAGATTCAGGGAAATTTGTTGCATATACTCAGAAAAGCACCAGGGAACACAAATGCATAGGCTTATTTGGAAGCATCACAGCAGTCTCTCCTTTTCTGCAGGGTGTTTGCTGGATTACTTGAAGACAGAGGAAGGAAGCCAACTGAATCTCCCAAAACTCATTGATATGTCTGCTCAGGTTAGTGAACAGCCTCTGGAAACGGGCTCGAGGCCACGATTTGTTGTCTCAGTGAAATTCTTGCAAGTTTGAAGTCTGTGTCAGCGTCGAGTGTCACGGAGAAAAACAGCACCTCCTGGTGTGCTGTCTGAGGGTTTCTCTGTCAGCACTCGTGTTCATGTGCAAGTCAGCTCTGCAGTGCTCTGCTCTCCTTAGGGCAGACTCTGGGGAACTTAGTAGTGCTGGAGGGTTGTTTTTTTTTGTTTTGTTTTGTTTTTCTGGCTTACTGAGCAGGAAAAAGTCTGTTTCTCTTTTTACCAAACGGATGAGAAAGCTCAACAAAGAGACTTTCTATATAGAGACAAACTGGCTTTCAACAGTTCTTCCCTCTTGACAATTAGGCATAAAGAATTATGTGTCCCTCAAATCTGGAAATATTGATATTTATAAGAAACATTTGCCTTTATAGGTTTGTGTCCCTCTAAGCATCTCCAGGCTGTAAATGTTAATAGTTGGTTATAGATCCAACTGCAGCATCCTTATTTAGTACCTTTCCCTCCCTCCCTCCCTCCCTCCCTCCCTCCCTCCCTCCCTCCCTTCCTTCCTTCCTTCCTTCCTTCCTTCCTTCCTTCCTTCCTTCCTTCCTTCCTTCCTTCCTTCCATCTTGCCCCTCCCTCCCTCCCTCCCTCCCTCAATTTTTCATTCTTTCATTCCTTCTCTTAAAAGATATAGCCAGTGGTTTATTTTAAATACCTAGTGATAAAGAGAATGGTCCAAATTCCTTGGTACTACACAGCCCTTAGGTTGATGGGAGATTTACACCACAGAACGTGGCTCGATGCATTTCTATGGAAGAGGAAAGCACCACAGCCTGAGCAATCTGCTCTCACAGATGTGACCCAAACAGCTCCACAGCAAAGCTGTCAGCCGACACCATATGCTGGTGTGAGACACCAACAGCAGAAGCTCCGAGTCTTTATGCAGTTCTTTAACACAACATTTATAACTTGCAGTATTTAGCACGTGGAACAGTAAAGCATTTCCAGGCAGGTGTGTGGGAGCATTTGGGGCTGGGGCAATGGCCTTGTTTGTCCCAAGCAACGGTGTTGTATAACTCTGACAGCACAGTGGTTGCAGGAGGATCCCAGCAGGATTCAGACATGCACTCGGTAGCTCTGGGAGGAAGAGGAGGAGGAAGAGATATTTTGCAATTGCTGCTCATCTGCGGTGTCAGGATGACATCACGACCCAACAGGCGCCCAGCCCTTTCGAGAGCAGTTTTGGATCCAATTGCATCTGTTGGAGCTAAAATTAGAAAGCTCTGGGCTGATACACTCGATCCTGTGGTCAGTCTCAGGGGTGAAAGCTCGAAAGCTCTCTGGGCTAGAACCAGCCCATCGCTGGGTGCTATCTCATTAACATCAGGACAGGAAATTACATCAATTCTTCCATTTTCCACTGCAGCAAACAACACTTGCACTGAAGGGGTGTTGACACAGGTTAGAAATGCAGCATTGGAAAGTATGTGTTAGTATCCTGTTTGAAACCACATGTAAGCAGAGATGCTGATGTGAATCTGTATGGAGTGGAAAATCGCTCTGCCTTCACCCGCAGGCGTTTAGAGGTTTAAATAGATGCTAACCATTATTAGAAGGGGTTGCGTGCATCCACTCACCCTCCTGATAAACACCTCGCCCAAATCTGGACTTGGCTAATAGAGCAGCCTCGCAGCTTTGCAATCCCCCTGTGCTACATCACCCAGCAACAAAAGATTGCTGCCCGCATTTATAGGTACTCATCACACACCAGACACCTCCCCAAGCTGCTCCCTGCTCAGGATCTCAGGAGCAGGAACCTCCCAAAGTAAAGTTTGGAGGTGGTTGAAGAAGGCAGCATGTGCCCAGGACGCAGGACTTGCCCAGGACAAGGGATTTGCCCACGGGCATACCTGTTATCTCACTCATATTCCTATACATTTCTGGGTCTTCTGCTCTACTGCATCCTGTAGGTATCAGAGGGATACTACATTGTGTCCATGGATCCTAGCCTGGATCCAGCCCAGGGAAAACAACATCAGTCTCATCTGTGTTGTGGAAGGATCTCCAGGGGTCTCTTCCCCACCCCAAAGCAGACCAGCTAGGGAAAAGGGAGGTTACTGAAAATTATCTGGCTGTCCCTTATCTGGACTTTGGTACTGTGACTGAGGGACAGGCAAGCCCTTTGAGTTTTTTTTTATTATTATTATTTTTCTTCTTCTTCTCCTTTTTTTTTTTTTTTTTAATTCACTTACTTAATCTGTAGTATTTATAAATAACTAGTGGGGAGAGTCTTGTGGCAGAAACTGGGAATCCAGTGATGTGGCTTCAGGTTTGCTTCAACTTTCCACACCTTGCTACAGACACAGCTCAAAGCCACAACTTCTGAGCAAAACAGAGAGTGACACTTCTGCTCTGCTCGACTTGGGATGCCAGCTGCATGCTGGTAGAGCTGCACATAAACACATATGCGTGGGTGATATGTATTTATGGATGGATGGGTCTGTCTGCTTCTTTATCTGCCTGTTTATTGTCTGTCCATCCATCCATCCACGGATGGAGGTCCATGCACATGGAGGCATGTGGACAACCCTACAAACTTGCTGTGCATTTGTAAATGGGGTTGAGATGCAGCCAGGCTAAGATATCGAAAGTGCTGATGAAGATGGGCTCTTTCCTCCTCTCCTAGGTGGCAGAGGGGATGGCATACATCGAGCGAATGAATTCCATCCACCGTGACCTGAGAGCCGCCAACATTCTCGTCTCGGAGACGCTCTGCTGCAAAATTGCTGATTTTGGCCTGGCCAGGATCATCGAGGACGAATACTTGGCGCAAGAAGGTGGGTGGCATTCCCAGCATTGCCTCACCGACACGTTTCCCTTATCTCCAGCCCTCCTGCCAGGCAGATCTGCCAAGACATGGGGCACCCGAGGGCTGAGCTGGGACCAGGCACAGGGCGCTGCCATCATTGGCGTGAGACCAGAGCCCCCTTTCTGCTGCTGTCAGCACCCAGGAAGCAGGCACAGCAGGCACGAGAGCCAAAAATGGGCTCCCACAAGAAGCAGCAGCACTTGGGGACATTAAAAAGCAAGTGAAGTTTGCAGAGGGAAAGGGGATTAAAAAAAAAAAAAAAAAGTCTTTTGGCACTGTTTGGGGGAGTCCTGCTGAATCTCAGGTTGTGTTCCTAGAGAAATTTTGACCTCCAGTAGTGAAACTCACTGCCTGTACCTACATGTTAACAGTGAGTCAGCCCGAAGGGAAGGAAATAGCGGTGTAATTCAGTCACTGCACACACGGGACCGCAGAGGGGAGCTGGAGCCGTGTATCTGGACCTCGGGGAGATTTTCAGACGTCCCAGGCAAGCAGAGCCCAAAGCAGATCACGTCTCTTGAATAACAACCACAGCTTACAAAGTGTGGGACAGGGTTTGAAGCCTGGCAGGTGTTTCCCGAGGGAACAGCACACCCAAAACATCTAAAACAAACAAACAAACCCAATATTCCCTGTATTAACACAAAATGTCCTTATGGCTCCACCTGTAAAGCCAAACCCCTTGCTAGGGCTGCTGAATGTGTGAGCTGGTGGTGGACAGAAGAGCACAGGCACGAGAGGTGGCAATTGGTTTGGTTGGTGCAGAAATCTGTCTACAGCCTTCTGGCAGCAGGGTTAAGTCAAATTCCTCTGGTTGTGGCTTTTTTTTCCTGTACTTCAAGGTCAACTACGAGAGAGTGCCATTCAGATTGTGAAGGGGCCCTATAGAGCATGAGGGAAATAGGAGAAATGATGGAAACCAAACAATTAAATCTGGCGTGGCACTTACCAGAAAAAAATCAAATTCTGGAAACCCACCTTTTTCCAGAGTTGGGATGAAGCTAAGATGCCCTATATGGAATATTTTGAGGAAAGGAAATTGAATATATATATTTTTTTCTTTTACAATAGGAAAATTCTGATTGAACTTGCTATTCTCAGTATACTTTATGATACAAATTATGCCCATTTCAACATATAAAATTATTTCTAAATGGAAAAATCCCACAAACATCATTTGTGAAATGTCATGAAGGGATACTTTGAGATTGCTGCAATTATTTAGGGGAGTTTTTGTCCTCAAGAGAAGTTTTGGTGAAATCAGTATAATGCTGTTAGCATACTCAGAGGACCTACATCTCCAGTGGAAAACACTTCTTATCAGCATTTTTCCAGCTAGCTTTAATCTTGAATAACAACTGCCCCTCTATCTTCTTTGAACAATTTTCACTTAATAGATTGCATTTCCTAAACTCATCAGTCTGCTTGTCAAAAGTATGACATGCAGGAACAAAGGCACTTATTTCACACACTGCCTTTGGGCTTTCAGCCCTGTGAGGATATATACAAATAAAAATGTGTTTTTCCCTGCAGTCTTTAACACGTTCGGTTCCTATGCCTCAAGGTTGCTTTGGTTTGGTTTTTTATTTAGCCTCAGCAAAACTGAAATTGCAATCATGTGGTCATTGCTGGCTGTAGTTGCCAAAAAAAGACCTTGGTGGACAGAATCAAACAGGATGTTTTCTGTTTGTAGAATACATACGCAGATTTGAAAACCAGAGAACCTATGTCTGCATCATTTGTGCACTTTTGCTGTAAACAGACCCCTGGAAATGAGCAACTTTAGACAGAAAAAAATCCTACTGTCATTGGCCTCTAATCAAGCTATGGTAAGCACTGACTTCAGGCAGCACAGGCACATCCTTTGGGCTGCAGGAACCCACTGGTTAGCACCTGAGGAGCAGTTGGTGTCCCGTGAGAGCTTCTGGCTGCTGAAGGTCTGCGGCAGTGGCTGCTCAGCGTCCGTGGTGCTGGTCCTGGGCTCCGTGCCTGGGAGTCCAGTGCTAAACACACAAGAGATGCAAAGGCGTGAGAGGACTGTAGATTCCTCTAACTTTATTAGTGAAATAGTTTAATTAGAGGGTTTTTGTATGTGTGTGTTGTTTTTTTTTTTTAATATGCATATTAGCAGCTACCTAATATATTAATTTTTTTCCATTATTTGGCTTCTGTGTATCAGT
This sequence comes from Anser brachyrhynchus, assembly GCF_964034855.1. NCBI lineage: Eukaryota > Metazoa > Chordata > Aves > Anseriformes > Anatidae > Anser > Anser brachyrhynchus. The sequence goes on along the minus strand of NC_137696.1, from coordinate 123,048,364 downwards.
ACCTATGCATGTTTATAAGCACGTGTGTCAAAAAGTCTTTAGAAATGAAATACCTTTGATGGCACTAGAAAACAGAACTGAGAGAGGCAAAGTGATGCCCGGCAGAAATGACCTTTTAATGAAGCAGGAGACAGGCAGCAATGACCTTCCTCTGGCCATTTCTCCTTAACTCCACAGCACCTTCAATATGTCCCATGACATCTCCCTGGTGCAGCCAATGGCCTCAATTTTTGGGGAACCACTTGCTAATGCCCATGAGCACCTCCTGATTTTTCTTTTTTCCGGACAGGGGCCAAGTTCCCGATCAAATGGACGGCGCCGGAGGCCATTAACTTTGGAGTTTTCACCATCAAATCCGACGTGTGGTCTTTTGGGATCCTCCTGACTGAAATCATAACCTATGGCAGGATCCCTTACCCAGGTACGGTGCGCTGTGAGTAAGGGAGGAGCGTGCAGCAGCTTCAAAGCATCTAGCGATGCTTCATGCCCGGAGACATGTAGAGGGGAACTCCCAAAAAACCCACAGAAAGGAGTTGGGGAGGGCGCAGAGGGATGGATGGGGGAATACAACCACAGATAGTGCCCATAATTGTGGTTTACCCTTGCCCCTGCATCCCCACGGTGCTGAATAACTCCTGCTGGTTGCGTTCCCCTCTAGGGATGACCAACCCCGAGGTGATTCGCAACCTGGAGCGGGGCTACCGCATGCCCTGCCCGGACATGTGTCCTGCCGAGCTCTACAACATCATCCTGAAATGCTGGCGAAACAAGCCCGAGGAGCGCCCGACCTTTGAGTACCTGCAGTCGGTCCTCGAGGACTTTTACACGGCCACGGAGAAGCAGTACGAGCCGGAGCCGCAGATGTAGGCCACGGTCCCAGCAGCGCCTGGGGACAGGTCTGGAGGAAAGCCACCGTCCCCCACAGCCCCGCGATGGCTCTCATCACGCCTTTCCCTTTCTCCTGTGTGCTGCCACGATAAGTTTGGAGACGGGGAAGGAGGAGGGACGTGAGGGGGGGGTGGCTGCTGCCAGCTCTGTTGCCGTCACCAAGACTGAAGAGGAGGCCAAGAGCTGGAGCAGCTCCTTCCTCCTCGGCCTTGGAGGGCTGCTCCCATCAGGGGACTCTGCTGTGACCTTCTGCGGCCTCCTTCCTGACCCACCTGGGGGCAGAAAAGCCGCTCAGCCCCCCCAGCTGCCATCCCTCTACCCCCAAAGAAGAGGGGAACACAGCCAGGAGTGCGGTACGGGGTGGTTACACAGTGTCCCCCTGCGCTGATGCCACCGCCGGCATTACTACAGCCCCCTTCACGCCACGGGCAGGGGTGGGATGTGTCCTCTCTGCACCTCCGTGGGCCACACCAGGCCCCCAGGCTTTGGAGCAACCCCTCCATGTGGTGCCAACCCCAAATCCGTAATAAAGAACTGGATACGACCCTTTCCCATTTCTTTATTCGGGCGTCAGGCTAAGAACATGCTCCTCCATCTCCGTGCCTCCTCCCAGCCCAGGGAGGAGAAGGGAAGAGGCCGTGGGGTTCCCTTGGGCTGTATGGGGGGGTTTGGGGTGGTACCGGGGTGCAGGGGGAGTCCCCAGGCAGCGGGGGGGGGGTCCCCAGGGTGCACCCCTGCGACCCCCGGCACAGGCAGGAAGAGAGCCCGGAGGAAGGGGAGATGTTCGTGGTGTGGCCACGAGATGTCCCTGCTTCCCTGCAAATCTGGGTGCCTCCCACAAGGGGGGTGGGAATAAAAATTAAAATGAAATGAAATGAAATGAAATAAAAAATAAAATAAAATAATAAAATAAAATAAAATAAAATAAAATAAAATAAATAAAATAAAATAAAATAAAATAAAATAAAATAAAATAAAATAAAATAAAATAAAATAAAATAAAATAAAATAAAATAAAATAAAATAAAATAAAATAAAATAAAATAAAATAAAACCCTAAATAAAATAAAATAAAACCCTAAATAAAAAAGAGATCTCAGCTCTGCTGGGTCGGGGTAGTGGAGGATGAAGGAATAAAGCACAGAGCCCCCACCAAAGGGGCGTGAGCAGCTCAGGAACGAGCACCAGGCTAGGAGATGGGTGGGCTCCCGTTCAGATTATGGCATGGAGCAGTGTCTCCCCAGGGTGCTTGCTCTGCTGGTTGCTCCATGAAGCAGAATTTGAGTCCTCAACTTGAGAATTTGAGAATTTGGGGAGGGAGCTTCTCATAGCATAATGTCAGCAGGATGCCAGGAGAATGTGACAGCAGGGATGACTCCGGTCTGCCAGGGAGAATACCTGACCATTGCCAGCACGTGTCATGGAGCTGCCTGTGCACACTGCTGCTGCGAGAGTCTTGGAAGCAAAAGGCACAAAAAGGTTCATAACGAATTTGTAGGGACAACTTAATCATTGACAGGTACATTCGGGTCAAGTTCATTCACCTGTCCTTTGCCTGTGGTGGGCCAAAATCCCTTGTTATGGTGCCAGCACCCTTTGCCATGTGTTCCTGAAGGGATAATAATGCTTGTGTTGGTGTGAGCAGCACCTTGCCTAGCTTTAGACCCTGTATCCCTCCTTTGCAGACCCAGCACTGAGAGAAATAGCCCACAGGGACTGGCTGAGCATTCTCAGGAGGCCAAAGTCTGCACACTGCTGGTTTGCACAAGCTGGAGGTGTCATTCCCTGCATCTCCAGGAGGGAAGGGGGCTTTAATTTCAGTAAATGAGGGCCCCAGACAGGGAAGGAAGGGAACTGGGTGAGATGACAGTACCTCATCTAGAGGTAGATCCAAAGGAGACGTGGTTACCTCCTGAGCACTTCTCTGAGCCACCAGCAATAAATCAGCATTGATCAGCAGGGCAGCAGCCATGTGGCCAGGGACCAGACACACTTACACAGACTTCTTCATCGAATAACCCCATCCAGCCACCTCCATCTTCACAGCCCTGGTCCTGTGCCTCCTGAGCCACGTTCTAGTAGATCCTAGCGCTAATTTGGGATGAAACAGCTTGTTTCCTGGCTCCACAGCACCAGCTATGGGCCCTATAACTATACGGAAGCAAGAAGCATTTATTAGTTATCTGTTCAATAATTTCACAGGAGAGGAAGGAACGATCTTTCCACCTGCTCGAGCTCCTGCTTGGCCTTTCACATTTACCAGGAACTCAATGCTGGGCTAAGAGATTTCTATTAATGATAAGGCACACTGCAAATAAATACAGCTGAAGCACACGTGCCCCCTTGGTTGTAAATATTTTATTGAACCGAAAACTGTGGATCATTTATGCTGGAGCAAACAGGGAGGAAGAGCTGCAGGGTGTCTGCTAAGCACTTGTGCATTTCATTATCACCCAAGGCCAAGGAGTCAAGTATAGTAGCTCAATTTAGAAAGGAATGGGGTATTTTTATGGCCAATAACAACACGTGGCCGAGCCCAGGGTGAACAAAACAAAGAGGAGATTGCACTTCCTCTGCACTGGATGTCTTAGCCTTTTAATTCAAGTTGCACCAACATCTGCACCAGCAATGTGTCTCCAGGGGTTGCAGGAGACCCTGAGCCCCGTGGGTTCAGGACAAAAGCACGGGAACAGGACCCATGGATCCACAACTGCTGAGATTATTTCGCTGGGGAGGAAAGGTCCCACGTCCAGTCTGTGCCCCAGACACGTACATCAGGGACTTTGATCAAAACCCCAGGTGAGCAACCTCCAGCCCAGGAGGTGACTGCGTTGTAGAGGGTCAGGATATCTCCCAGGGCCTCAGCGAGCTCTGCCAGATCCCCTTCACCCCCAAACCTATCTGGCAGCTCCGTGAGGTGCCCCTTTCACCCAGCCAGAGGCTCACAGGTCAGTCACTGAG